>NC_056737.1:1023655963-1023755092 GCF_019279795.1 Protopterus annectens
TATGACAAAAATCCCACCTCGTGAGATCTGACCACAAACTAATCACCCTGGATATACATATCCCACCTCCACCCCCAGCACAAAAGACCACAGTGAAAAACTTCCCAAAAGCTGACTTCACTCTTCTTAAGACTGAGATGGTATCCTTTAAGCCCACTGGGCCAGTGGAAACCATATCCCACAATGCTGAAAGACAAAACGGCAACTGCAGTCAGTAAAAAAACACTTTATTCCTTAAGCACTCCAAATGGCTTTTCAGACGACTGTGTATGAACTTGCCAGAGGATCAATTAATTAGATAAGCACACCCTTTAAATAACTTTGTGCTAGTCAGCTGATGTTACGCTGATTGTAATGTTAAAATATTTTAAGAGATTTAAAATTAACAATTTAAAAACCAGCATCAAACAATGACTTATAGCAAATCAAGTGACATGATAGCAATATGTCAATAAATGCATACAATATTTCTATTCATATTATTATATGTGAGGTAAAAAATACATGTCAAATATTATTAATAATAAAATATAATAATACTTAATACACAATATATATAAAAAAAAAATTTTAATTATATACATATATATACATATATGTGTATAATTTATATGTATAATTTATAACGACATTACACTACTCCAACCTGCCATAAAGGCTTAAATGCTTTAATATTTAAAGTTAAAATTATTTGATAGACCATAAAATAAGGTCGTGGAAAAGAGGAAGGAGTGAAAGAAAAAGGAAGGGGGGGGGGGAGGGGAAAGGGGGAAAGGGGGAAGAAAGTTATCTAGTTAAGCTACGTAGCTTTAAAATAGGCATAATGGAACAAATGTCATTTAACCCAGGTAGGCAATACGAAAATAATCTGATTTGCCATATTAGTTCCAAACGTTCCAATTGTAATTCAATTGGTCCCCCTCTAATATTTGGTATTAGTTGGTCCAATATCCAGAATTTAAAATTATGATCTGGAAATTCACTAATATGCCTGGCAAGAGCATTTTCAGCATTACATTTTTTAATATTATACACATGCTCATATATTCTATCTCGAAGTCTCCTAATGGTTTTACCCACATAGAAGCAGTGGCATAGCTGGCATATTGCCACATATATAACCATCTTTGAATTACAGTTATTTTTAAATTTACTTCTTAAAGTAAACCCATTTATTTTAACAGTATGTCCCACGTAAATATATTTACAATAGGGGCAATTACCACATACCAACATGTTTTTAAAACTTGTAATTATATTAGAATTATTATTGATAATATCCAAAATTTGTTTAAAATTTTTATCATGTCTTACTGTAATTTTGGGTCTATCCCCTAATTTCATTATCAATTCTTTATTTTCCTTCAAAATGTTCCAATTTTTATAAAAGATGTTTTTTAATAATGAAAAATCAGAACAATAAGTAAGTGTCAAACTGTATTCAAAAGGTAACTCGGTCGAATTCAAATTAAAACTAGAAGAGTTCGGCTGGTCAGGGCTAACTACAGGGAGTGTACTAGATTCAACTCTCTGTAAAATAGGTTTATAAAACCCATTATTTCTTTTACCAATTACTTCATCCATGATGTTATCTATGAAGTTACTTGGATATGCTCTATTTAGGAACATATTTCTTAAGTTATTACACTCATCTACAAAATTTTCTAGATTGCTAACCATTCTGGCTGCTCTCACGGCTTGGCTTTTGACCACTGATTTCTTTTGATGAATAGGGTGTGCACTTGTAAAGTGCAGGAAAGTATTAGAGTATGAAACTTTCCTGTATATTCTAGATTCAAATCTACCTAATATTACATTCTTGGTTAGGAAAACATCCAGATAAGCTATTTCATTAACATTAAAATTAAATGTAAATTCGAGAAAATTTGTGGTCGAATTGAAATAGGCAACCAAATCAGCTGCTTGACAGGCCGAACCTTCTAAAAGGATGAAAATGTCATCCAAATACCTCGTATAGAACTTTATTTTAGAAGTAAATTCTGTTTGAACTAGAACTAGAAATATCCCACAATGCTGAATCCTTCACAAATGCTTTCTATGGACATCTCCAAGAATGCATGGATCATGCAATCCCAAATAAATCCAAGACCCTATCCAACAAAGGCAAGCATCCTGTCTGGTGGACCTCAGCCATTAACAAATTGTATAACAAAAGAAGGAAGCTACTGCACGACAGAGCAAAATCCCATAAAAGGAAGACATCTCTGATCAACACTAGCAGAAAACTACGTTCTCTCATAAAAACATCCAAGGCCAACTTTGAGAGAAAAATCGCTAAGGACACTAAAGATAACCACAAAGCCTTCTTCAGCTATGTTAGAAACCTGGGCAAAACCCTCAGATATGCTCAGAGTTAGTTCACAACGACAAAAAATACACTGAACCCACAGACATTGCCAACATTCTGGCAGACAGGTTCAGTGCAAATTTCTCCCCTCCCTCACCCTCAAAAGAAGAAATACTTATCCCAGCTGAATGTAATCTCCCTGTCATCTCAGATGTCCAGGTGAGAGCCACCCTCAGCAAAGCTAAAAGCACAGCATCAATGGGACCTGACGGTATCCTGGGTTGCGTGCTATGTGAACTCCAAGAGGAGCTAAACCCGCACATAAAAATGCTATTTAACCTTAGCCTTAATACGGGATATGTACCTGAACACTGGTGTACAGCAACAGTGGTCCCACTCCGCAAAGGGGGTACATCTACAGACCCTGGGAACTACCGCCCCATAAGCTTAACCAGCCTGGTCTGCAAAGCCATGGAAAGAATCATTATGGAACTCATAAACAGAGACATTGGGGACCTACAGACACTTGATCCCACCCAGTTCGGCTTTGTAAAGGGCAGATCCTGCCTTTTGAACCTGGTTGACTTTTTCGAAACAGTCACTAGAGCCATTGATGAGGGCAAAGCAGTCCATACAGCCTACCTGGACTTGGCTAATGGCTTCGACACAATACCCCACTCAGGCATCATAGATAAGCTCAACAACTTAAATGTAAACCCTTATGTTACTAGATGGGTTGCAAACTGGCTAAAAGACAGAACCCATAAAGTCAAAATTGCTGGAGCCATGTCGGGCTCAAAGCCAGTCACAAGTGGTGTCCCACAGGGATCTGTCCTGGGACCCCTCTTGTTTGGCATTTATTTCTCAGATGTTAAAGCAAACATGGGAGGGTTGTGACTGACAAAGTTCACAGATGACTGCAAATTAGGTGCCATAGTCGATACACCAGCTGACACATACATCTTACAAAGAGGCCTCACAGAAACGGACAACTGGTGTCGGAGTCATGGCCTTAAACTAAATACCAAAAAATGTTTAGTCATCCCCTTTGGGAAAAACAAAGTACCCACAAATTATCACATAGACAGTAACCCAATGAGTATGGAAAAAGTAATCAGAGACCTAGGGATCCAAGTCGACAGCGACCTCTCATTTGACACCCACGTTGTCAAAGTGGTTAGAAAGACATTCTACCTTGCACACCTTATCATGAAGGGATTCACATCCAGAACCAAGGATGTCATTGTACCCCTATACTCCTCCCTCATCAGACCCATGATTGAGTACAATGCCCCATTTGGTATGTACCTCACCCGGCACTTGCAGCAGCTGGAGAGACCACAAAAGTACCTCACCAAGAGGATCAAGGGTCTCCCACATATGTCTTATTCTGCCAGAGTAAAGAAACTCCAGCTCTATTCAGTAGCATACCGCCTGCTCAGAGGTGATCTGTGCCTGACGTACAAGGCCATGTCCAATCAGGAACTGATGGACATGCTCCACCTCAAAAAATCCAAATCCATCAGAACCATGAGAGCTAAAGACTTAAACCTCGGCATAAGTATGAATAGGACATGCTGGAGGGATAGATTCATAACTCAGAGGCTTCCCATGCTCTGGAACAGAATCCCAGTTCATGTTAGGCAGAGCCCCTCACTGACTCTCTTCAAGAGAAATCTTGATGAGTGGATGGGAGATCGTCAGTTTACCCCAGGGGTCACCTCTGTGTCACTACTAGACAGGGGCACAGTAAACTAATTCTATTATATAAAGGGACCTTCACTGTGTCACTACTAGACAGAGGCACAGTATTCGAAATCTATTCTGTACATTTTTGTTCCATTTCATGGGGTGGCGAAAGCCACATCACTATGGCTAGGCTTGCAAATGCCCCAGGGCAGATAGCCTAGTACTAAACTATGAAACTATGAAACTATACCAGCTGGTTGCAGCTATATTGTGTAAGGCGTACAGTGCTGTTACAACCTATATTGTGCAAGGCATACAGTGACATTACAATCTATATTGTGTAAGGCATGCAGTGATGTTACACTTATGGTGTGCATGATACAAGCAGGTTGCAGCCATATTGTGTAAGACATACAGTGACGTTACAACCTATATTGTGTAAGGCATACAGTGACGTTACAACCTATATTGTGTAAGGCATGCAGTGACATTACACCACTGGTGTGTATGATACCAGCAGGTTGCAACCATATTGTGTAAGGCATACAGTGACGTTACAACCTATATTGTGTAAGGCATGCAGTGACGTTACAACCTTTATTGTGCAAGGCATGTAGTGACGTTACACCACTGGTGTGCATGAAATCAGCAGGTTGCAACCATATTGTGTAAAGCATACAGTGACGTTACAACCTATATTGTGTAAGGCATACAGTGACGTTACAGCCTATATTGTGTAAGGCATGCAGTGACATTACACCACTGGTGTGAATGATACCAGCAGGTTGCAGCCGTATTGTGTAAGGTATACAGTGACATTACATCCTATATTGTGTAAGGCATACAGTGCCGTTACAACCTATATTGTGTAAGGCATGCAGTGACGTTACACCAATGGTGTGCATGATACCAGCAGGTTGCAGCCATATTGTGTAAGACATGCAGTGACATTGCAACCTATATTGTGTAAGGCATACAGTGACATTACAACATATATTGTGTAAAGCTTGCAGTGACATTACACCACTGGTGTGCATGATACCAGCAGATTGCAGCCATATTGTGTATGGCATACAGTGACGTTACAACCTATACTGTGTAAGGTATGCAGTGATGTTACAACCTATATTGTGTAAGGCATACAGTGATGTTACAACCTATTTTGTGTAAGGCATGCAGTGACGTTACAATGTATATTGTGTAAGGCATACAGTTGCGTTGCACCACTGCTTTGCATGATACCAGCAGGTTGTAGCCATATTGTGTAATTCATGCATTGACATTACACCACTGGTGTGCATGATGCCAGCAGGTTGCAGCCATATTGTGTAAAGTATGCAGTGATGTTACATCACTGGTGTGCATGATACCAGCAAGTTGCAGCCATATTGTGTAAGGCATGCAGTGATGTTACACCACTGGTGTGCATGATACTAGCAGGTTACAGCCATATTGTGTAAGGCATGCAGTGATGTTACACCACTGGTGTGCATGATACTAATAGGTTGCAGCCATATTGTGTAAGACATGCAGTGACGTTACAACACATATTGTGTAAGGTATGCAGTGACATTACATCACTGGTGTGAATGTTACCAGCAGGTTGCAGCCATATTGTGTAAGGTATGCAGTGACGTTACACCACTGGTGTGCATGATACCAGCAAGTTGCAGCCATATTGTGTAAGGCATGCAGTGAAGTTACACCACTGTTGTGCATGATACCAACAGGTGGCAGCCATATTGTGTAAGGCATGCAGTGATGTTACACCACTGGTGTGCATGATACTAATAGGTTGCAGCCATATTGTGTAAGGCATGTAGTGACATTACAACGCATATTGTGTAAGGCATGCAGTGACATTACACCACTGGTGTGAATGATACCAGCAGGTTGCAGCCATATTGTGTAAGGCATGCAGTAATGTTACAACGTATACTGTGTAAGGCATGCAGTGACATTACAATGTATATTGTGTGAGGCATGCAGTGGCGTTACACCACTGGTGTGCAGGATACCAGCAGGTTGCAGCCATATTGTGTAAGGCATTCAGTGATGTTACACCACTGGTGTGCAAGATACCAGCAGGTTGCAGCCATATTGTGTAAGGCATGCAGTGGCGTTACACCAGTGGAGTGCATGATACTAGCAGGATGCAGCCATATTATGTAAAGCATGTAGTGACGTTACACCACTGGAGTGTGTGATACCAGCAGGTTAAAGCCATATTGTGTAAGGCATGCAGTGACGTTACAACGTATTTTGTGTAAGGCATGAAGTGACGTTACACCACTGGTGTGCATGATACCAACAGGTTGCTCCCATATCGTGTAAGGCATGTAGTGATGTTACAACATATATTGTTAAAGGCATGCAGTGACGTTACACCACTGTTGTGCATGATACCAACAGGTGGCAGCCATATTGTGTAAGGCATGCAGTGATGTTACACCACTGGTGTGCATGATACTAATAGGTTGCAGCCATATTGTGTAAGGCATGTAGTGACATTACAACGCATATTGTGTAAGGCATGCAGTGACATTACACCACTGGTGTGAATGATACCAGCAGGTTGCAGCCATATTGTGTAAGGCATGCAGTAATGTTACAACGTATACTGTGTAAGGCATGCAGTGACATTACAATGTATATTGTGTGAGGCATGCAGTGGCGTTACATCACTGGTGTGCAGGATATCAGCAGGTTGCAGCCATATTGTGTAAATCATTCAGTGATGTTACACCACTGGTGTGCATGATACCAGCAGGTGGCAGCCATATTGTGTAAGGCATGCAGTGATGTTACACCACTGGTGTGCATGATACCAGCAGGTTGCAGCCATATTGTGTAAGGCATGCAGTGACATTGCACCAATGGTGTACATGATACCAGCAGGTTGCAGCCATATTGTGTTAGGCATACAGTGATGTTACACCACAGGTGTGCATGATACTAGCAGGATGCAGCCATATTGTGTAAAGCATGTAGTGACGTTACACCACTGGAGTGCATGATACCAGCAGGTTAAAGCCATATTGTGTAAGGCATGCAGTGACGTTACAACGTATTTTGTGTAAGGCATGAAGTGACATTACACCACTGGTGTGCATGATACCAACAGGTTGCTCCCATATCATGTAAGGCATGCAGTGATGTTACAACATATATTGTTAAAGGCATGCAGTGACGTTACCCCACTGTTGTGCATGATACCAACAGGTGGCAGCCATATTGTGTAAGGCATGCAGTGATGTTACACCACTGGTGTGCATGATACTAATAGGTTGCAGCCATATTGTGTAAGGCATGTAGTGATGTTACAACGCATATTGTGTAAGGCATGAAGTGACATTACACCACTGGTGTGAATGATACCAGCAGGTTGCAGCCATATTGTGTAAGGCATGCAGTAATGTTACAACGTATACTGTGTAAGGCATGCAGTGACATTACAATGTATATTGTGTGAGGCATGCAGTGGCGTTACACCACTGGTGTGCAGGATACCAGCAGGTTGCAGCCATATTGTGTAAGGCATTCAGTGATGTTACACCACTGGTGTGCATGATACCAGCAGGTGGCAGCCATATTGTGTAAGGCATGCAGTGACGTTACACCACTGGTGTGCATGATACCAGCAGGTTGCAGCCATATTGTGTAAGGCATGCAGTGACGTTGCACCGATGGTGTACATGATACCAGCAGGTTGCAGCCATATTGTGTTAGGCATACAGTGATGTTACACCACTGGTGTGCATGATACTAGCAGGATGCAGCCATATTGTGTAAAGCATGTAGTGACGTTACACCACTGGAGTGCGTGATACCAGCAGGTTAAAGCCATATTGTGTAAGGCATGCAGTGACGTTACAACATATTTTGTGTAAGGCATGAAGTGACGTTACACCACTGGTGTGCTATATACCAACAGGTTGCTCCCATATCGTGTAAGGCATGCAGTGATGTTACAACATATATTGTTAAAGGCATGCAGTGACGTTACACCACTGGTGTGCATGATACCAGCAGGTGGCAGCCATATTGTGTAAGGCATGCAGTGATGTTACAACCTGTATTGTGTAAGGCATACAGTGACGTTACAACCTATATTGTGTAAGGCATGCAGAGACATTACAGCACTGGTGTGCATGATACCAGCAGGTTGCAGCCATACTGCATAAGGCATACAGTGACGTTACAACCTATATTGTGTAAGGAATACAGTGACATTACAAGCTATTTTGAGTAAGGCATGCAGTGACTTTACACCAATGGTGTGCATGATACCAGCAGGTTGCAGCCATATTGAGTAAGACTTGCAGTGACATTACAACCTATATTGTGTAAGGCATACAGTGACATTAAAACCTATATTGTGTAAGGCATGCAGTGACGTTACACCACTGGTGTGCGTGATACCAGCAGGTTGCAGCCATACTGTGTATGGCATACAGTGACGATACAACCTATACTGTGTAAGGTATGCAGTGACGTTACAACCTATATTGTGTAAGACATACAGTGATTTTACAGCCTATTTTGTGTAAGGCATACAGTGAAATTACAATGTATATTGTGTAAAGCATGCAGTTACATTACAATGTATATTGGGTAAGGCATACAGTGACGTTACAACGTATATTGTGTAAGACATAAAGTGACGTTACAACCCATATTGTGTAAGGTATACAGTGACGTTACAACCTATATTGTTTAAGAAATACAGTGACATTACAACATATATTGTGTAAGGCATACAGTGATGTTACAATGTATATTGCATAAGGCATACAGTGACGTTACAACCTATATTGTGTAAGGCATGCTGTGACGTTACACCACTGGTGTGCATGATACCAGCAGGTTGCAGCTATATTGTGTAAGGCATGCAGTGACATTACCCCCCTGGTGCGGATGATACAAGCAGGTTGCAGCCGTATTGTGTAAAGCATGCAGTGACATTACACCACTGGTGTGCATTATACCAGCAGGTTGCATCCATATTGTGTAAGGCATGCAGTGACGTAACAACACTGGTGTGCATGATACCAGCAGGTTGCAGCCATATTGTGTAAGTCATGCAGTGATGTTACACCACTGGTGTGCATGATACCAGCAGGTTGCAGCCATATTGTGTAAGGCATACAGTGATGTTACACCACTGGAGTGCATGATACAAGCAGGTTGCAGCCATATTGTGTAAGGCATGCAGTGACATTACACCACTGGTGTGCATGATTCCAGCAGGTTGCAGCCATATTGTGTAAGGCATGCAGTGACATTACAATGTTTATTCTGTAAGGCATGCAGTGACGTTACTCCACTGGTGTGCATGATACCAGCAGGTTGCAGCCATATTGTGAAAGGCATGCAGTAACATTACAATGTATACTGTGTAAGGCATGCAGTGACGTTACAATGTATATTGTGTAAGGCATGCAGTGGCGTTACACCACTGGTGTGCATCATACCAGCAAGTTGCAGCCCTATTGTGTAAGGCATGCTGTGACATTTCACCACTGGTGTGCATGATACCAGAAGGTAGCAGACATATTATGTAAGGCATGCAGTGATGTTACACCACTGGTGTGTAGGATACCAGCAGGTTGCAGCCATATTGTGTAAGGCATACAGTGATGTTACACCACTGGTGTGCATGATACTAGCAGGTTGCAGCCATATTGTGTAAGGCATGCAGTGACGTTACACCACAGGTGTGCATGATACCAGCAGGTTGCAGCCATACTGTGTAAGGCATGCAGTGACATTACTCCACTGGTGTGCATGATACCAGCAGGTTGCAGCCATATTGTGTAATGCATGCAGTGATGTTACACCACTGGTGTGCATGATGCCAGCAGGTTGCAGCCATATTGTGTAAGGTATGCAGTGACATTACACCACTGGTGTGCATGATACCAGCAGGTTGCAGCCTATTGTGTAAGGCATGCATTGAAGTTACACCACTGGTGTGCATGATACCAGCAGGTTGCAGCCATATTGTGTAAGGCATGCAGTGACATTGCAACACTGGTGTGCATGATACCAGCAGGTTGCAGCCATATTGTGTAAGGCATACAGTGATGTTACATCACTGCTGTGCATGATACTAGCAGGTTGCAGCCATATTGTGTAAGGCATGCAGTGACGTTACACCACTGGTCTGCATGATACCAGAAGGTTGCAGCCATACTGTGTAAGGCATGCAGTGACATTACTCCACTGGTGTGTATGATACCAGCAGGTTGCAGCCATGTTGTGTAAGGCATGCAGTGATGTTACAACATATATTGTGTAATGCATGCAGTGACGTTACACCACTGCTGTGTATGATGCCAGCAGGTTGCAGCCATATTGAGTAAGGCATGCAGTGACGTTACACCACTGGGTTGCATCACACCAGCAGGTTGCAGCCATATTGTGTAAGGCATGCAGTGATATTACACCACTGGTGTGCATGATACTAGCAGGTTGCAGCCATATTGTGTAAGGCATGCAGTGACGTTACAGCACAGGTGTGCATGGTACCAGCAGGTTGCAGCCATATTGTGTAAGGCATGCAGTGACATTACACCACTGGTGTGCATGATACCAGCAGGTTGCAGCAGTATTGTGTAAAGCATGCAGTGACATTACACCAGTGGTGTGCATGATACCAGCAGGTTGCAGCCATATTGTCTAAGGCATGCAGTGACATTGCAACACTGGTGTCCATAATACCAGCAGGTTGCAGCCATATTGTGTAAGGCATAAAGTGATGTTACATCACTGCTGTGCATGATACTAGCAGGTTGCAGCCATGATGTTACACCACTGCTGTGTATGATGCCAGCAGGTTGCAGCCATATTGTGTAAGGCATGGAGTGACATTACACCACTGGGTTGCATGACACCAGCAGGTTGCAGCCATATTGTGTAAGGCATGCAGTGATATTACACCACTGGTGTGCATGATACTAGCAGGTTGCAGCCATATTGTGTAAGGCATGCAGTGACGTTACAGCACAGGTGTGCATGGTACCAGCAGGTTGCAGCCATATTGTGTAAGGCATGCAGTGACATTACACCACTGGTGTGCATGATACCAGCAGGTTGCAGCGGTATTGTGTAAAGCATGCAGTGACATTACACCACTGGTGTGCATGATACCAGCAGGTTGCAGCCATATTGTGTAAGGCAAGCAGTGATGTTACATCACTGGAGTGCATGATCCCTGCAGGTTGCTACCACATAGTGTAAGGCATGCAGTGACGTTACACCACTGGTGTGCATGATACCAGCAGGTTGCAGCCATATTGTGTAAGGCATACAGCGACATTACACTACTGCTGTGCATGATACCGGGAAGTTGTAGACATATTGTGTAAGGCATGCAGTGATGTTACACCACTGGTGTGCATGATACCAGCAGGTTGCAGCCATATTGTGTAAGGCATGCAGTGATGTTACAACATATATTGTGTAAGGCATGCAGTGACATTACACCACTGGTGTGCATGATACCAGCAGGTTGCAGCCATATTGTCTGAGGCATGCAGTGACGTTACACCACTGGTGTGCATGATACCAGCTGGGTGCAGCCATATTGTGTAAGGCATGCAGTGACGTTACACCACTGGAGTGCATGATACCAGCAGGTTGCAGCCATATTGTGTAAGGCATGCAGTGACATTACAACATATATTGTGTAAGGCATGCAGTGACATTACACCACTGGTATGCATGATACCAGCAGGTTGCAGCCATATTCTGTAAGTCATGCAGTGATGTTACACCACTGGAGTGCATGATACCAGCAGGTTGCAGCCATATTGTGTAAGGCATGCAGTGATTTTACAGCATGTATTGTGTAAGGCATGCAGTGACGTTACAACCTAAATTGTGTAAGGCATGCAGTGATGTTACAATGTATATTGTGTAAGGCATACAGTTGCGTTGCACCACTGCTTTGCATGATACCAGCAGGTTGTAGCCATATTGTGTAATGCATGCATTGACATTACACCACTGGTGTGCATGATGCCAGCAGGTTGCAGCCATATTGTGTAAAGTATGCAGTGATGTTACATCACTGGTGTGCATGATACCAGCAAGTTGCAGCCATATTGTGTAAGGCAGGAGTGAAGTTACACCACTGGTGTGCATGATACCAGCAGGTTGCAGCCATATTGTGTAAGGCATGCAGTGGTGTTACACCAAAGGTGTGTATGATACCAGCAGGTTGCAGCCATATTGTGTAAGGCATGCAGTGACATTACACCACTGGTGTGCATGACGCCAGCAGGTTGCAGCCATATTGTGCAAGGTATGCAGTGACGTTACACCACTGGTGTGCATGATACCAGCAAGTTGCAGCCATATTGTGTAAGGCATGCAATGAAGTTACACCACTGTTGTGCATAATACCAACAGGTTGCAGCCATATTGTGTAAGGCATGCAGTGATGTTATAACGCATATTTTATAAGGCATGCAGTGACATTACAATGTATACTGTGTGAGGCATGCAGTGTTGTTACACCACTGGTGTGCAGGATACCAGCAGGTTGCAGCCATATTGTGTAAGGCATGCAGTGACGTTACACCACGGGTGTGCATGATACCAGCAGGTTGCAGCCATATTGTTTAAGGCATGCAGTGACGTTGCACCAATGGTATACATGATACCAGCAGGTTGCAGTCATATTGTGTAAGGCATACAGTGATGTTACACCACTGGTGTGCATGATACTAGCAGGTTGCAGCCATATTGTGTAAGGTATGCTGTGACATTACATGACTGGTGTGCATGATACCAGCAGGTTGCAGCCATATTGTGAAAGGCATGCAGTAACGTTACAACGTATACTGTGTAAGGCATGCAGTGACGTTACAATGTATATTGTGTAAGGCATGCAGTGGCGTTACACCACTGGTGTGCATCATACCAGCAAGTTGCAGCCCTATTGTGTAAGGCATGCTGTGACATTACACCACTGGTGTGCATGATACCAGCAGGTAGCAGACATATTATGTAAGGCATGCAGTGATGTTACACCACTGGTGTGCATGATGCCAGCAGGTTGCAGACGTTTTGTGTAAAGCATGCAGTGACGTTGCAACACTGGTGTGTAGGATACCAGCAGGTTGCAGCCATATTGTGTAAGGCATACAGTGATATAACAGCCTATATTGTGTAAGGCATATAGTTGTGTTACACCACTGGAGTGCATGATACCAGCAGGATGCAGCCATATTGTGTAAGGCATGCAGTGACGTTACACCACTGGTGTGCATGATACCAGCAGGTTGCAGCCATATTGTGTAAGGCATGCAGTGATAAAAAAACGTATATTGTGTAAGGCATACAGTTGTGTTACACCACTGGAGTGCATGATACCAGCAGGTTGCAGCCATATTGTGTAATGCATGCAGTGACGTTACACCACTGGTGTGCATGATGCCAGCAGGTTGCAGCCATATTGTGTAAGGTATGCAGTGACGTTACACCACTCATGTGCATGACACCAGCAGTTTGTAGCCATATTGTGTATTGCATGCAGTGACGTTACAGCACTGGTGTGTATGATACCGGCAGGTTGCAGCCATATTGTGTAAGGCATGCAGTGATGTTACAACATGTATTGTGTAAGGCATACAGTTGCATTACACCACTTGTTTGCATGATACCAGCAGGATACAGCCATATTGTGTAAGGCATACAGTGAAGTTACACCACTGGTGTGCATGATACCAGCAGGTTGCAGCCATATTGTGTAAGGCATGCAGTGATGTTACACCACTGGTGTGCATGATACCAGCAGGATGCAGCCACATTGTGTAAGGCATGCAGTGACGTTAAAACGTATATTATGTAAGGCATCCAGTAACATTACACTACTGGTGTGCATGATACCTCAGGTTGCAGCCATATTGTATAAGGCATGCAGTAATGTTACAATGTATACTGTGTAAGGCATGCAGTGATATTGCAATGTATATTGTGTAAGGCAAGCAGTGGCGTTACACCACTTGTGTGCATGATACCAGCAGGATACAGCCATATTGTGTAAGGCATACAGTGACGTTACACTACTGGTGTGCAGGATACCAGCAGGTTGCAGCTATATTGTGTAAGGCATGCAGTGATGTTACACCACTGGTGTGCATGATAACAGCAGGTTGCAGCCATATTGTGTAAGGCATGCAGTGATGTTACACCACTGGTGTGCATGATACCAGCAGGTTGTAGCCATATTGTGTAAGGCATGCAGTGACATTACTCCACTGGTGTGCATGATACCTGCGGGTAGCAGCCATATTGTGTAAGTCATGCAGGGATGTTACAATGTATATTCAGTAAGGTATGCAGTGACATTACAACACTGGTATGCATGATACCAGCAGGTTGCAGCTGGATTGTGTAAGGCATGCAGTGATGTTACCATGTATATTATGTAAGGCATGCAGTGGCGTTACAACATATATTGTGGAAGGCTTGCAGTGATGTTCCTCCACTGGAGAGCATGATACCAGCAGGTTGCTGCCATTTTGTGTAAGGCATGCAGTGACGTTACACCACTGGTGTGCATGACACCAGCAGGTTGCAGCCATATATTGTAAGGCATGCAGTGACATTACAACATATATTGTGTAAGGCATGCAATGACGTTACAACGTATATTGTGTAAGGCATGCAGTGACATTACACCACTGGTGTGTATGTTACCGACAGGTTGCAGCCATATTGTGTAAGGCATGCAGTGACATTACACCACTGGTGTGCATGACACCAGCAGGTTTCCACCATATTGTGTAAAGCATGCAGTGATGTTACAATGTATATTGCGTAAGGCATGCAGTGATGTTACACCACTGGTGTGCATGCTAAGAGCAGGTTGCAGCCATATTATCTTAGCCATGAAGTGATGTTACACCACTGGTGTGCATGATACCATCCGGTTGCAGCCATATTTTCTAAGGTATGCAATGATGTTACACCATTGCTGTGCATGATACCAGCAGGTTGCATCCGTATTGTGTAAGGCATGCAGTGATGTTACACCACTGGTGTGCATGATACAGCAGGTTGCAGCCATATTGTGTAAGGCATGCAGTGATGTTACAACAATGGTGTGCATGATACCAGCAGGTTGCAGCCATATCGTGTTAGATATGCAGTGACGTTACACCACTGGTGTGCATGATACTAGCAAGTTGCAGCCATATTGTGTAAGGCATGCAGTGACGTTACACCACTGGAGTGCGTGATACCAGCAGGTTGCAGCCATATTGTGTAAGGCATGCAGTAACGTTACAACTTATTTTGTGTAAGGCATGAAATGACGTTACACCACTGGTGTGCATGATACCAACAGGTTGCAGCCATATTGTGTAAGGCATGCAGTGATGTTACAAAGTATATTGTGAAAGGCATGCAGTGACGTTACACCACTGGTGTGCATGATACCAGCAGGTTGCAGCCATATTGTGTAAGGCATGCAGTGATGTTACAACCTGTATTGTGTAAGGCATACAGTGATGTTGCAACCTATATTGTGTAAGGCATGCAGAGACATTACAGCACTGGTGTGCATGATACCAGCAGGTTGCAGCCATATAGTGTAAGGCATACAGTGACGTTACAACCTATATTGTGTAATGCATACAGTGACATTACAACCTATATTGTGAAAGGCATGCAGTGATGTTACACCAATGGTGTGCATGATACCAGCAGGTTGCAGCCATATTGTGTATGGCATACAGTGACGTTACAACCTATATTGTGTAAGGCATACAGTGATGATACAACTTATATTGTGTAAGGCATGCAGTGACGTTACACCTCTGGTGTGTATGATACCAGAAGGTTGTAGCCATATTGTGTAAGGCATACAGTGACGTTATAACCTATATTGTGTAAAGCATGAGGTAACGTTACAACCTGTATTGTGTAAGGCATACAGTGACGTTACAACCTATATTGTTTAAGGCATGCAGTGACGTTACACCACTGGTGTGCATGATACTAGCAGGATGCAGTCATATTGTGTAAGGCACACAGTGATGATCCAACGTATATTGTATAAGGCATCCAGTGACATTGCAACATATACTGTGTAAGGCATACAGTGATGTTACAACCTATATTGTGTAAGGCATGCAATGACATTACACCACTGGTGTGCATACCAGCAGGTTGCAGTCATATTGTGTAAGGTATACAGTGACGTTACAACCTATATTGTGTAAGGCATATATTGCCGTTACAACCTATATTGTGTAAGGCATGCAGTGATGTTACACCAATGGTGTGCATGATACCAGCAGGTTGCAGCCATATTAAATAAGACATGCAGTGACATTACAACCTATATTGTGTAAGGCATACAGTGACATTAGATCCTATATTGTGTAAGGCATGCAGTGATGTTACACCACTGGTGTGCATGATACCAGCAGGTTGCAACCATATTGTGTATGGCATTCAGTGACATTACAACCTATACTGTGTAAAGTTTGCAGTGATGTTACAACCTATATTGTGTAAGGCATACAGTGACATTACAGCCTATTTTGTGTAAGGCATACAGTGACATTACAATGTATATTGTGTAAAGCATACAGTGATGTTACAATGTATATTGGGTAAGGCATACAGTGACGTTACAACGTATATTGTGTAAGACATAAAGTGACGTTACAACCCATATTGTGTAAGGTATACAGTGACGTTACAACCTATATTGTTTAAGAAATACACTGACATTACAACATATATTGTGTAAGGCATACAGTGATGTTACAATGTATATTGCGTAAGGCATACAGTGACATTACAACCTATATTGTGTAAGGCATGCTGTGATGTTACCCCACTGGTGCGGATTATACAAGCAGGTTTCAGCCGTGTTGTGTATACCACTGGTGTGCATGATACCAGCAGGTTGCAGCTATATTGTGTAAGCCATGCAGTTACATTACCACACTGGTGCAGATGATACAAGCAGGTTTCAGCTGTATTGTGTAAAGCATGCAGTGATATTACAACACTGGTGTGCAATATACCAGCAGGTTTCATCCATATTGTGTAAGGCATGCAGTGACGTTACACCACTGGTGTGCATGATACCAGCAGGTTGCAGCCATATTGTGTAAACCATACAGTGATGTTACACCACTGGAGTGCATGATACCAGCAGGTTGCAGCCATATTGTGTAAGGCATGCAGTGATGTTACACCACTGGTGTGCATGATTCCAGCAGGTTGCAGCCATATTGTGTAAGGCATGCAGTGACGTTACAAGGTATATTGTGTAAGGCATGCAGTGATGTTACACCACTGGTTTGCATGATACCAGCAGGTTGCAGCCATATTGTGAAAGGCATGCAGTAACGTTACAACATATACTGTGTAAGGCATGCAGTGACTTTACAATGTATAATGTGTAAGGCATGCAGTGGCCTTACACCACTGGTGTGCATCATACAAGCAAGTTACAGCCCTATTGTGTAAGGCATGCCTTGACATTACACCACTGGAGTGCATGATACCAGCACATTGCAGCCATATTATGTAAGGCATGAGTGACGTTACACCACTGGTGTGCATGACGCCAGCAAGTTTCATCCGTTTTGTGTAAGGCATGCAGTGACATTGCAACACTGGTGTGAAGGATACCAGCAGGTTGCAGCCATATTGTGTAAGGCATACAGTGATGTTACACCACTGGTGTGCATGATACTAGCAGGTTGCAGCCATATTGTGTAAGGCATGCAGTGACGTTACACCACAGGTGTGCATGATACCAGCACGTTGCAGCCATAGTGTGTAAGGCATGCAGTGACATTAGTCCACTGGTGTGCATGATACCAGCAGATTGCAGCCATAGTGTGTAAGGCATGCAGTGATGTTAAACGTATATTGTGTAAGGCATACAGTTGCGTTACACCACTGGTGTGCATGATACCAGCAGGTTGCAGCCATATTGTGTAATGCATGCAGTGACATTACACCACTGGTGTGCATGATACCAGCAGGTTGCAGCCATACTGTGTAAGGTATGCAGTGACATTACACCACTGGTGTGCATGATACCAGCAGTTTGCAGCCATATTGTGTATTGCATGCAGTGACGTTACACCACTGGTGTGCATGATACCAGCAGGTTGCAGCCATATTGTGTAAGGCATGCATTGAAGTTACACCACTGGTGTGCATGATACCAGCAGGTTGCAGCCATATTGTGTAAGGCATGCAGTGACATTGCAACACTGGTGTGCATGATACCAGCAGGTTGCAGCCATATTGTGTAAGGCATACAGTGATGTTACACCGCTGGTGTACATGATACCAGCAGGTTGCAGCCATAATGTGTAAGGCATGCCGTGACATTGCAACACTGGTGTGTATGATACCAGCAGGTTGCAGCCATATTGTGTAAGGCATGCAGTGATGTTACAACATATATTGTGTAAGGCATACAGTTGCATTACACCACTGGTGTGCATGATACCAGCTGGTTGCAGCCATATTGTGTAATGCATGCAGTGAAGTTACACCACTGGTGTGTATGATGCCAGCAGGTTGCAGCCATATTGTGTAAGGCATTCAGTGACGGTACACCACTGGTGTGCATGATACCAGCAGGATACAGCCATATTGTGTAAGGCATACAGTGAAGTTACACCACTAGTGTGCATGATACCAGGAGGTTGCAGCCATATTGTGTAAGGCATGCAGTGACGTTACACCACTGGTGTGCATGATACCAGGAAGTTTAAGCCATATTGTGTAAGGCATGCAGTGATGTTACACCACTGGTGTGCATGATACCAGCAGGTTGCAGCCATATTGTGTTAGGCTTGCAGTGACGTTAAACCACTGGTGTGGATGATACCAGCAGGTTGCAGCCATATTGTGTAAGGCATGCTGTGACGTTACAATGCATATGGTGTAAGGCATGCAGTGACATTACACCACTGGTATGTATGATACCAGCAGGTTGCAGCCATATTGTGTAAGGCATGCAGTGACGTTACAATGCATATGGTGTAAGGCATTCATTGACATTACAATGTATATTGTGTGAGGCATGCAGTGGCGTTACACTACTGGTGTGCAGAATACCAGCAGGTTGCAGCCATATTGTGTAAGGCATGCAGACATTACACCACTAGTGTGCATGATACCAGCAGGTTGCAGCCATATTGTGTAAGGCATGCAGTGATGTTACACCACAGGTGTGCATGATATCAGCAGGTTGCAGCCTTATTGTGTAAGGCATGCAGTGACATTGCACCACTGCTGTGCATGATGCCAGTAGTTTGCAGCCATATTGTGTAAGGCATACAGTGATGTTACACCACTGATGTGCATGATACTAGCAGGTTGCAGCCATATTGTGTAAGGCATGTAGTGACGTTACACCACTGGTGTGCATGATACCAGCAGGTTGCAGGCATATTGTGTAAGGCATGCAGTGACGTTACAATGTATATTCTGTAAGGCATGCAGTGACGTTACAACACTGGTGTGCATGATACCAGGAGGTTGCAGCTATATTGTGTAAGGCATGCAGTGACGTTCCCATGTATATTATGTAAGGCATGCAATGATGTTACATCGTATATTGTGTAAGGCATGCAGTGACATTACACCACTGATGTGCTTGATACCAGCAGGTTGCAGTCATACTGTGTAAGGCATGCAGTGACATTACTCCACTGGTGAGTATGATATCAGCAGGTTGCAGCCATATTGTGTAATGCATGCAGTGACGTTACACCACTGATGTGTATGATGTCAGTAGGTTGCAGCCATATTGTGTAAGGCATTCAGTGACGTTACACCACTGGCATGCATGATACCAGCAGGATACAGCCATGTTGCGTAAGGCATACAGTGAAGTTACACCACTGATGTGCATGATACCAGCTGGTTGCAGCCATATTGTGTAAGGCATGCAGTGATGTTACACCACTGCTGTACATGATACCAGAAGGTTGCAGCCATATTGTCTAAGGCATGCAGTGACATTACAATGCATTTTGTGTAAGGCATGCAGTGACATTACACCACTGCTGTGCATGATGCCAGCAGGTTGCAGCCATATTGTGTAAGGCATGCAGTAATGTTACAATGTATACTGCGTAAGGCATGCAGTGACATTACAATGTATATTGTGGGAGGCATGCAGTGGCATTACACCACTGGTGTGCAGGATACCAGCATGTTGCAGCCATATTGTGTAAGGCATGCAATGATTTTACACCACTGGTGTGCATGATACCAGCAGGTTGCAGCCATATTATGTAAGGCATGGAGTGATGTTACACCACTGGTGTGCATGATACCAGCAGGTTGCAGCCATATTGTGTAAAGCATACAGTGACGTTACAACCTATATTGTGTAAGGCATACAGTGACGTTACAACCTATATTGTGTAAGGCATGCAGTGACATTACACCACTGGTGTGTATGATACCAGCAGGTTGCAGCCATATTGTGTAAGGCATACAGTGACGTTATAACCTATATTGTGTAAGGCATGAAGTGACGTTACAACCTATATTGTGTAAGGCATACAGTGACGTTACAACCTTTATTGTGCAAGTCATGTAGTGACGTTACACTACTGGTGTGCATGAAATCAGCAGGTTGCAGCCATATTGTGTAAAGCATACAGTGACGTTACAACCTATATTGTGTAAGGCATGCAGTGATGTTACAACCTGTATTGTGTAAGGCATACAGTGACGTTACAGCCTATATTGTGTAAGGCATGCAGTGACATTACACCACTGGTGTGCATGATACCAGCAGGCTGCAGCCGTATTGTGTAAGGTATACAGTGACATTACATCCTATATTGTGCAAGGCATACAGTGCCATTACAACCTATATTGTGTAAGGCATGCAGTGACGTTACACCAATGGTGTGCATGATACCAGCAGGTTGCAGCCATATTGTGTAAGACATGCAGTGACATTACAACCTATATTGTGTAAGGCATACAGTGACATTACAACATATATTGTGTAAAGCTTGCAGTGACATTACACCACTGGTGTGCATGATTCCAGCAGATTGCAGCCATATTGTGTATGGCATACAGTGACGTTACAACCTATACTGTGTAAGGTATGCAGTGATGTTACAACCTATATTGTGTAAGGCATACAGTGATGTTACAACCTATTTTGTGTAAGGCATACAGTGACGTTACAATGTATATTGTGTAAGGCATACAGTGACATTACAATGTATATTGTGTAAGGCATACAGTGACGTTACAACATATATTGTGTAAGGCATAAAGTGACGTTACAACCCATATTGTGAAAGGTATACAGTGATGTTACAACCTATATTGTTTAGGAAATACAGTGACATTACAACATATATTGTGTAAGGCATACAGTGACGTTACAATGTATATTGTGTAAGTTATACAGTGACGTTACAACCTATATTGTGTAAGGCATGCCATGACGTTACACCACTGGTGTATATATGATACCAGCAGGTTGCAGCCATATTGTGTAAGGCATACAGTGACATTACAACCTATATTGTGTAAGGCATGCAGTGACATTACAGTCTATATTGTGTAAGGCATACAGTGATGTTAACACCTATATTGTGTAAGGCATGCAGTGACTTTGCAACCTGTATTGTGTAAGGCATACAGTGACATTACAACCAATATTTAGAAAGGCATGCAGTGACGTTACGCCACTGGTGTGCAGGAAACCAGCAGGTTGCAGCCATATTGTGTAAAGCACACAGTGATGGTTTAACCTAGATTGTGTAAGGCATGCAGTGATGTTATAACCTGTATTGTGTAAGGCATACAGTGACATTACAACCTATACTGTGTAAGGCATGCAGTGACATTACACCCCTGGTGTGCATTATACAAACTGGTTGCAGCCATACTGTGTAAGGCATACAGTGACGTTGCAACCTATATTGTGTAAGGCATACAGTGACTTTACAACCTATATTGTGTAAGGCATGCAGTGATGTTAAACCAGTGGTGTGCATGATACCAGCAGGTTGCAGCCATATTGTGTAAGGCATACAGGGACGTCACAACCTATAGTGTGCAAGACATGCAGTGACGTTACAACATATATTTTGTAAGGCAAAGAGTGAGGTTACAACCTATATTGTTTAAGGCATGCAGTGATGTTACACCACTGGTGTGCGTGATACCAGCAGGTTGCAGCCATATTGGGTAAGGCATACAGTGACGTTACAACCTATATTGTGTAAGGCATGCAGTGACATTACAAAAGATATTGTGTAAGGCATACAGTGATGTTACACCACTGGTGTGCATGATACCAGCAGGTTGCAGCTGTATTTTGTAAGGCATGCAATGACATTGCAATGTATATTGTGTAAGGCATGCAGTGGCATTACAACCTATATTGTGTAAGGCATACAGTGACGTTTCCCCACTGTTGTGCATGATACCAGCAGGTTTCAGCCATATTGTGCAACGCATGCAGAGATGTTACAACCTATATTGTGTAAGGCATGCAGTGACATTACAACGTATATTGTGTAAGGCATACAGTGACATTACACCACTGGTGTGTATGATACCAGCAGAATGCAGGCATATTGTGTAGTAAGGCATGCAGTGATGTTACAACCTTTTTTGTGTAAGGCATGCAGTGATGTTACAATCTATATTGTGTAAGGCATACAGTTGCATTACACCACTGGTGTGCATGATACCAGCAGGTTGCATCCATATTGTGTAATGCATGCAGTGAGGTTACACCATTGGTGTGCATGATGCCACCATGTTGCAGCCATATTGTGTAAAGGCATGAAGTGACGTTACACCACTGATGTGCATGATACCAGCAGGTTGCAGCCATATTGTGTAAGGCATGCAGTGACTTTACACCACTGGTGTGCATGATACTAAAAGGTTGCAGCCATATTGTGTAGGGCATGTAGTGACATTACACCAATGGTGTGCATGATACCAGCAGGTTGCAGCCATATTGCGTAAGGCATACCGTGACATTACCCCACTGGTGTGCATGATACCAGCAGGTTGCAGACGTATAGTGTAAAGCATGCAGTGACATTACACCACTGGTGTGCATGATACCAGCAGGTTGCAGTCATATTGAGTAAGGCATGCAGTGACATTACACCACTGGTGTGCATGATACCTGCAGGATGCAGCCATATTGTGTAAGGCATACAGTGATGTTACACCACTGGAGTGCATGATATCAGCAGGTTGCAGCCATATTGTGTAAGGCATGCAGTGACATTACACCACTGGTGTGCATGATACCAGCAGGTTGCAGCCATATTGTGAAAGGCATGCAGTAACATTACAACATATACTGTGTACGGCATGCAGTGACGTTACAAAGTATATTGTGTAAGGCATGCAGTGGTGTTACACAACTGGTATGCATGATACCAGCAAGTTGCAGCCATATTGTGTAAGGCATGCCATGACATTGCAACACTGATGTGCATGATACCTGCAGGTTGCATCCATATTGTGTAAGGCATACAGTGATGTTACACCACTGGTGTGCATGATTTATTTATTTATTTATTTTACATTTGTTGACCGGGCTAGTCTAGCTGGAGATATTTCCATTTTCAGTAGAGGCCCGGGGAGAAAAACTCCACAGAGAATACATAAAGAAAAACATCATAGTGTTTGTAAGAAAGTTAGTAAAAGACAAAAACTAACAACTCTACAATTTAATATTATTACTAAATGAATTAATTGCTACCACACACAGTTGCAGTCCAAAAAACCTTATACAAAGATAAAAAATACTTTGTAAGATAAAAAATACTTTGTAAGATAAAGATACAGGATAGGAGGTAAGAGAAAAGAGAGCTAAGAATGAGGGAAGTTAGAAGGGATTAGTTATGGAAAAGAGAGCAAGTAAGACAGTCAACAAGCAAAGAAGTATTAGGAAGACAAGTGGGAGTAGAAGAAGAAAGCCAAGTGGAGGATAGAGTCAGCAAGAAGTAGGAGGTAGTTTTAAAGTAGAGTAGAAGTAGTGGAAAGTTAATCAGGTTTACTACAGGAACAAAGCCAGTAATTTTGGAAGTGCAGTTTAATGTTTTGCTTGAAAAGAGGCAATTATGTAATCTTTGTTATGTTGCTAGGTAATAAATTCCATTTTGTACCTACCGAATTGGTAGAAAGGGAGTCACCAGCAGTGTTATTTGATTTTATAGAACTAGTCAAGAGTTTACTAGAAGAGCGGAGAGAGTTAAGATTGTTATAGGAGATTATGAGTTGTGAGAGTATAGGGGTGTTTTTTGGTTGGTACAGTATTTTATGGGCAATAGTGAGTTGTTGGATTGCAAGATAGTTCTGAAACTCTAGCCAGCCTAGTGGTTTCAAGTTAAGACAGTGATGGGTTCTGTAGGGGTTACCTGTAGCGAGCGGCAATGTTATTGTAGCAGGTTGCCAATTTGGTAAGGTTGGTTTTCTTGAGGTTGGTAAAGATGGGAGAAGCATAAAGAAGAGTAGAAATAAGATAGGAATGAGCAATCCTAGTTCTAGTTGAAGGCGTAAGAAATGGTCTAATTCGATATAAGGATCCTATTTTTCTATTGACAAGTTTTATGGAGTTGTTAATGTGTTGGATGAAAGAGAGATTATTGTCAATTGTAATACCTAACAGTTTAGTGGTAGAGTCGGGTGAGATGACAGTGGCATTGTTGGAGGAGATGGTGAAGTTTAAGGGGGAGGTCCTAGAAGTGGGGTTGAAGAGGAGAAGTTTAGTTCTTTTAGCATTTAATAAGAGGAATCGACTGGAGAACCATGTTTCTACAGTATTAAAGATTTTTTGAGTATGACAGATAAGTTCTGAGGTGGAAGACGCTGAGCAGATGAATGTAGAATCATCGGCATATTGAATGCAGGTAGCTTGAGGGATTATAGTTTGAAGATCATTAATGAAGAGGGAAAAGAGAAGTGGGCCAAGAATAGAGCCTTGTGGATGATACTAGCAGGTTGCAGCCATATTGTGTAAGGCATGCAGTGACATTACACCACTGGTGTGCATGATACCAGCAGGTTGCAGCCATACTGTGTAAGGCATGCAGTGACATTACACTACTGGTGTGCATGATACTAGCCGGTTGCAGACATATTGTGTAAGGCATGCAGTGATGTCACAACGTATATTGTTTAAGGCATACAGTTGTGTTACTCCACTGGTGTGCATGATACCAGCAGGTTGCAGCCATATTGTGTAATGCATGCAGTGACATTACACCACTGGTGTGCATGATGCCAGCAGGTTGCAACCATATTGTGTAAGGCATGCAGTGATGTTACACCGCTGGTGTGCATGATACCAGCAGGTTGCAGCCATATTGTGTAAGGCATGCAGTGACATTGCAACACTGGTGTGCATGAAACCAGCAGGTTGCAGCCATATTGTGTAAGGCATACAGTGATGTTACATAACTGGTGTGCATGATACTAGCAGGTTGCAACCATATTGTGTAAGGCATGCAGTGACCTTACACCACTGGTGTACATGATACCAGCAGGTTGCAGCCATACTGTGTAAGGCATGCAGTGTCATTTCTCCACTGGTGTGCATGATACCAGCAGGTTGCAGCCATATTGTGTAAGGCATGCAGTGATGTTAAAACGTATATTGTGTAAAACATACAGTTGCGTTACACCACTGGTGTGCATGACACCAGCAGGTTGAAGCCATATTGTGTAATGCATGCAGTGACGTTACACCACTGGTGTGTATGATGCCAGCAGGTTGCAGCCATTTTGTGTAAGGCATGCAGTGACGTTACACCACAGGTGTGCATGATACAAGCAGGTTGCATCCATATTGTGCAAGGCATGCAGTGACATTACACCACTGGTGTGCATGATACCAGCAGGTTGCAGCCAAATTGTGTAAGGCATACAGTGACATTACAGCCTATATTGTGTAAGGCATGCAGTGACATTACAACCTATATTGTGTAAGGCATACAGTGATGTTACAACCTATTTTGTGTAAGGCATACAGTGACGTTACATTGTATATTGTGTAAGGCATACAGTGACGTTACAATGTATATTGTGTAATGCATACGGTGGCGTTACAACGTATATAGTGTAAGGCATAAAGTGACGTTACAACCCATATTGTGAAAGGTATACAGTGACGTTACAACCTATATTGTTTAAGAAATACAGTGACGTTACAACATATATTGTGTAAGGCATACAGTGACATTACAATGTATATTGCGTAAAGCATACAGCAACGTTACAACCTATATTGTGTAAGACATGCTGTGACGTTACACCACTGGTGTGCATGATACCAGCACGTTGCAGCCAAATTGTGTAAGGCATACAGTGACATTACAACCTATATTGTGTAAGGCAAGCAGTGACGTTACAACCTATATTGTGTAAGGCATACCACCTATATTGTGTAAGGCATGCAGTGACGTTACTACCTGTATTGTGTAAGGCATACAGTGACGTTACGCCACTGGTGTGCATGAAACCAGCAGGTTGCAGCCATATTGTGTAAAGCACACAGGGATGTTACAAACTAGATTGTGTAAGGCATGCAGTGATGTTATAACCTGTATTGTGTAAGGCATACAGTGACGTTACAACCTATATTGTGTAAGGCATGCAGTGACATTACACCACTGGTTTGCATGATACCAACTGGTTGCAGCCATATTGTGTAAGGCATACAGTGACGTTGCAACCTATATTGTGTAAGGCATACAGTGACTTTACAACCTATATTGTGTAAGGCAGGAAGTGATGTTACACCAATGGTGTGCATGATACCAGCAGGTTGCAGCCATATTGTGTAAGGCATACAGGGATGTCACAACCAATATTGTGTAAGGCATGCTGTGACATTACAACGTATATTTTGTAAGGCATAGAGTGAGGTTACAACCTATACTGTGTAAGGCATGCAATGATGTTACACCACTGATGTGCGTGATACCAGCAGGTTGCAGCCATATTGTGTAAGGCATACAGTGATGTTAAAACCTATATTGTGTAAGGCATGCAGTGACATTACAACAGATATTGTGTAAGGCATACAGTGATGTTACAGCACTGGTGTGCATGATACCAGCAGGTTGCAGCCGTATTGTGTAAGACATGCAGTGACGTTGTAATGTATATTGTGTATGGCATGCAGTGACGTTACAACCTATATTGTGTAAGGCATACAGTGACATTTCCCCACTGGTGTGCATGATGCCAGCAGGTTTCAGCAATATTGTGTAACGTATGCAGAGATGTTACAACCTATTTTGTGTAAGGCATGCAGTGACATTACAACATATATTGTGTAAGGCATACAGTGACATTACACCTCTGGTGTGTATGATACCAGCAGAATGCAGGCATATTGTGTAAGGTATGCAGTGACATTACAACCTTTTTTGTGTAAGGCATGCAGTGAGGTTACAATGTATATTGTGTAAGGCATAGAGTTGTATTACACCACTGGTATGCATGATACCAGCAGGTTGCAGCCATATTGTGTAAGGCATGCAGTGACGTTACACCACTGGTGTGCATGATACCAGCAGGTTACAGCCATATTGTGTAAGGCATGCAGTGACATTACACCACTGGTGTGCATGATACTAGCAGGTTTCAGGCATATTGTGTAAGGCATGCAGTGACGTTACCCCACTGGTGTGCATGATACCAGCAGGTTGCAGCCATATTGTGTAAGGCATGAAGTGACATTACCCCACTGGTGCACATGATACCAGCAGGATGCAGCCGTATTGTGTAAAGCATGCAGTGACATTACACCACTGGTGTGCATGATACCAGCAGGGTTCAGTCATATTGTGAAGGGATGCAGTGACATTACACCACTGGTGTGCATGATTCCAGCAGGTTGCAGCCATATTGTGTAAGGCATGCAGTGACGTTACACAACTGATGTGAATGATACCAGCAGGTTGCAGCCATTTTGAGAAAGGCCTGCAGTAACGTTACAATGTAAACTGTGTAAGGCATGCAGTGACGTTACAATGTATATTGTGTAAGGCATGCAGTGGCGTTACACCACTGGTGGGCATGATACTAGCTGGTTGCAGCCATACTGTGTAAGGCATGCAGTGAAATTACTCCACTGGTGTGCATGGTACCAGCAGGTTGCAGCCATATTGTGTAAGGCATGCAGTGACATTGCAACATTGGTGTGCATGATACCAGCAGGTTGCAGCCATATTATGTAAAGCATGTAGTGACATTACACCACTGGTGTGCAAGATACCAGCAGGTTGCAGCCATATTGTGTAAGGCATGCAGTGATGTTACACCACTGGTGTGCATGATGCCAGCAGGTTGCAACCATATTGTGTAATGCATGTAGTGATGTTACACCACTGGTGTGCATGATGCCAGCTGGTTGCAGCCATATTGTGTAAGGCATGCAGTGACATTGCAACACTGGTGTGCATGATACCAGCAGGTTGCAGACATATTGTGTAACGCATACAGTGATGTTATATCTCTGGTGTGCATGATACTAGCAGGATGCAGCCATATTGTGTAAGTCATGCAGTGACATTACACCACTGGTGTGCATGATACCAGCAGGTTGCAGCCATATTGTGTAAGGCATGCAGTGATGTTACACCACTGGAGTGCATGATCCCAGCAGGTTGCTGCCACATTGTGTAAGGCATGCAGTGACATTACACCACTGGTGTGCATGATAACAGCAGGTTGCAGCCATATTGTGTAAGGCATGCAGTGACATTACACCACTGGTGTGCATGATACCAGCAGGTTGCAGCCATATTGTGTAAGGCATGCAGTGATGTTACAACGTATATTGTGTAAGGCATGCAGTGACGTTACACCACTGGTGTTCATGATACCAGCAGGTTGCAGCCATATGGTGTAAGCCATGAAGTGACATTGCAACACTGGCGTGCATGATACCAGCAGGTTGCAGCCATATTTTGTAAGGCATGCAGTGATGTTACACCACTGGTGTGCATGATACTAGCAGGTAGCAGCCATATTGTGTAAGGCATGTAGTGATGTTAAACCACTGGTGTGCATGATACCAGGAGGTTGCAGCCATATTGTGTAAGGCATGCAGTGACATTACAACATATATTGTGTAAGGCATGCAGTGACGTTTCTAACTGGTGTGCATGATACCCGCAGATTGAAGCTATATTGTGTAAGGCATGCAGTGATGTTACAATGTCTATTGTGTAAGGCATGCAGTGACGTTACAACGTATATTGTGTAAGGCATGGAGTGATGTTACACCACTGGAGCACATGATACCAGCAGGTTGCAGCCATATTGTGTAAGGCATGCAGTGATGTTACAACTTATATTGTGTAAGGCATGCAGTGACATTATAACATATATTGTGTAAGGCATGCATTGACGCTAAACCACTGGTGTGCATGATACCGGCAGGTTGCAGCCATATTGTGTAAGGCATGCAGTGATGTTACACCACTCATGTGCAGGATACCAGCAGGTTGCAGCCATATTGTGTAAGGCATGCAGTGACATTACAACCTTATTGTGTAAGGCATGCAGTGACATTACACCACTGGTGTGCATGATACCAGCAGTTTGTAGCCATATTGTCTAAGGCATGCAGTGACGTTACACCACAGGTGTGCATGACACCAGCACGTTGCAGCCATATTGTGTAAGGCATGCAGTGACATTACACCAATGGAGTGCATGATACCAGCACGTTGCAGCCATATTGTGATAGGCATGCAGTGATGTTACAATATATATTATGTAAGGCATGTAGTGACATTACAACATATATTGTGTAAGGCATGCAGTGACGTTACACCACTGGTGTGCATGTTACCAGCAGGTTGCAGCCATATTGTGTAAGGCATGCAGTGACATTACACCTTGATGTGCATGATACCAGCAGTTTGCAGCCATATTGTGTAAGTCATGCAGTGAGGTTTCACCACCGGAGTGCATAATACCAGCAGGTTGAAGCCATATTGTGTAAGGCATGCTGTGACGTTACAGCATATATTCTGTAAGGCATGCAGTGACGTTACACCTCTGGTGTGCATGATACCAGCAGGTTGCAGCCATATTGTGTAATGCATGCAGTGAGGTTACACCATTGGCGTGCATGATGCCAGCATGTTGCAGCCATATTGTGTAAAGGCATGAAGTGACGTTATACCACTGGTGTGCATGATACCAGCAGGTTGCAGCCATATTGTGTAAGGCATGCAGTGACGTTACACCACTGGTGTGCATGATACTAAAAGGTTGCAGCCATATTGTGTAGGGCATGTAGTGACGTTACACCAATGGTGTGCATGATACCGGCAGGTTGCAGCCATATTGCGTAAGGCATATCATGACATTACCCCACTGGTGTGCATGATACCAGCAGGTTGCAGACGTATAGTGTAAAGCATGCAGTGACATTACACCACTGGTGTGCATGATACCAGCAGGTTGCAGTCATATTGTGTAAGGCATGCAGTGACATTACACCACTGGTGTGCATGATACCGGCAGGATGCAGCCATATTGTGTAAGGCATACAGTGATGTTACACCACTGGAGTGCATGATATCAGCAGGTTGCAGCCATATTGTGTAAGGCATGCAGTGACATTACACAACTGGTGTGCATGATACCAGCAGGTTGCAGCCATATTGTGAAAGGCATGCAGTAACATTACAACATATACTGTGTACGGCATGCAGTGACGTTACAAAGTATATTGTGTAAGGCATGCAGTGGTGTTACACAACTGGTGTGCATGATACCAGCAAGTTGCAGCCATATTGTGTAAGGCATGCCGTGACATTGCAACACTGATGTGCATGATACCTGCAGGTTGCAGCCATATTGTGCAAGGCATACAGTGATGTTACACCACTGGTGTGCATGATTTATTTATTTATTTATTTTACATTTGTTGACCGGGCTAGTCTAGCTGGAGATATTTCCATTTTCAGTAGAGGCCCGGGGAGAAAAGCTCCACAGAGAATACATAAAGAAAAACATCATAGTATTTGTAAGAAAGTTAGTAAAAGACAAAAACTAACAACTCTACAATTTAATATTATTACTAAATGAATTAATTGCTACCAAACACAGTTGCAGTCCACAAAACCTTATACAAAGATAAAAATACTTTGTATGATAAAGATACTAAATGAATTAATTACTACCACACACAGTTACAGTCCAAAAAACATTATACAAAGATAAAAAATACTTTGTAAGATAAAGATACAGGATAGGAGGTAAGAGAAAAGAGAGCTAAGAATGAGGGAAGTTAGAAGGGATTAGTTATGGAAAAGAGAGCAAGTAAGACAGTCAACAAACAAAGAAGTATTAGGAAGCAAGTGGGAGTAGAAGAAGAAAGCCAAGTGGAGGATAGAGTCAGCAAGAAGTAGGAGGTAGTTTTAAAGTAGAGTAGAAGTGGAAAGTTAATCAGGTTTACTACAGGAACAAAGCCAGTGATTTTGGAAGTGCAGTTTAATGTTTTGTTTGAAAAGAGGCAATGATGTAATCTTTGTTATGTTGCTAGGTAATAAATTCCATTTTGTACCTACCGAATTGGTAGAAAGGTAGTCACCAGCAGTGTTATTTGATTTTATAGAACTAGTCAAGAGTTTACTAATAGAGCGGAGAGAGTTAAGATTGTTATAGGGGATTATGAGTTGTGAGAGTATAGGGGTGTTCTTTGGTTGGTACAGTATTTTATGGGCAATAGTGAGTTGTTGGATCGCAAGATAGTTCTGAAACTCTAGCCAGCCTAGTGGTTTCAAGTTAAGACAGTGATGGGTTCTGTAGGGGTTACCTGTAGCAAAGCGGGCAATGTTATTGTAGCAGGTTGCCAATTTGGTAAGGTTGGTTTTCTTGAAGTTGGTAAAGATGGGAGAAGCATAAAGAAGAGTAGAAATAAGATAGGAGTGAGCAATCCTAGTTCTAGTTGAAGGCGTAAGAAATGGTCTAATTCGATATAAGGATCCTATTTTTCTATTGACAAGTTTTATGGAGTTGTTAATGTGTTGGTTGAAAGAGATTATTGTCAATTGTAATACCTAACAGTTTAGTGGTAGAGTCGGGTGAGATGACAGTGGCATTGTTGGAGGAGATGGTGAAGTTTAAGGGGGAGGTCCTAGAAGTGGGGGTGAAGAGGAGAAGTTTAGTTTTTTTAGCATTTAATAAGAGGAATCGACTGGAGAACCATGTTTCTATGGTATTAAAGATTTTTTGAGTATGAGAGATAAGTTCTGAGGTGGAAGATGCTGAGCAGATGAGTGTGGAATCATCGGCATATTGAATGCAGGTAGCTTGAGGGATTATAATTTGAAGATCATTAATGAAGAGGGAAAAGAGAAGTGGGCCAAGAATAGAGCCTTGTGGATGATACTAGCAGGTTGCAGCCATATTGTGTAAGGCATGCAGTGACATTACACCACTGGTGTGCATGATACCAGCAGGTTGTAGCCATACTGTGTAAGGCATGCAGTGACATTACTCCACTGGTGTGCATGATACTAGCAGGTTGCAGACATATTATGTAAGGCATGCAGTAATGTTACAACGTATATTGTTTAAGGCATACAGTTGTGTTACTCCACTGGTGTGCATGATACCAGCAGGTTGCAGCCATATTGTGTAATGCATGCAGTGACATTACACCACTGGTGTGCATGATGCCAGCAGGTTGCAACCATATTGTGTAAGGCATGCAGTGATGTTTCACCGCTGGTGTGCATGATACCAGCAGGTTGCAGCCATATTGTGTAAGGCATGCAGTGACATTGCAACACTGGTGTGCATGAAACCAGCAGGTTGCAGCCATATTGTGTAAGGCATACAGTGATGTTACATAACTGGTGTGCATGATACTAGCAGGTTGCAACCATATTGTGTAAGGCATGCAGTGACCTTACACCACTGGTGTACATGATACCAGCAGGTTGCAGCCATACTGTGTAAGGCATGCAGTGTCATTTCTCCACTGGTGTGCATGATACCAGCAGGTTGCAGCCATATTGTGTAAGGCATGCAGTGATGTTAAAACATATATTGTGTAAAACATACAGTTGCGTTACACCACTGGTGTGCATGACACCAGCAGGTTGAAGCCATATTGTGTAATGCATGCAGTGACGTTACACCACTGGAGTGTATGATGCCAGCAGGTTGCAGCCGTTTTGTGTAAGGCATGCAGTGATGTTACACCACAGGTGTGCATGATACAAGCAGGTTGCATCCATATTGTGCAAGGCATGCAGTGACATTACACCACTGGTGTGCATGATACCAGCAGGTTGCAGCCAAATTGTGTAAGGCATACAGTGACATTACAGCCTATATTGTGTAAGGCATGCAGTGACGTTACAACCTATATTGTGTAAGGCATACAGTGATGTTACAACCTATTTTGTGTAAGGCATACAGTGACGTTACATTGTATATTGTGTAAGGCATACAGTGACATTACAATGTATATTGTGTAATGCATACGGTGCGGCGTTACAACCTATATTGTGTAAGACATGCTGTGACGTTACACCACTGGTGTGCATGATACCAGCACGTTGCAGCCAAATTGTGTAAGGCATACAGTGACATTACAACCTATATTGTGTAAGGCATGCAGTGACGTTACACCCTATATTGTGTAATGCATACAGTGAAGTTACCACCTATATTGTGTAAGGCATGCAGTGACATTACAACCTGTATTGTGTAAGGCATACAGTGACGTTACGCCACTGGTGTGCATGAAACCAGCAGGTTGCAGCCATATTGTGTAAAGCACACAGTGATGTTACAAACTAGATTGTGTAAGGCATGCAGTGATGTTATAACCTGTATTGTGTAAGGCATACAGTGATGTTACAACCTATATTGTGTAAGGCATGCAGTGACATTACACCACTGGTTTGCATGATACCAACTGGTTGCAGCCATATTGTGTAAGGCATACAGTGACGTTGCAACCTATATTGTGTAAGGCATACAGTGACTTTACAACCTATATTGTGTAAGGCAGGAAGTGATGTTACACCAGTGGTGTGCATGATACCAGCAGGTTGCAGCCATATTGTGTAAGGCATACAGGGATGTCACAACCAATATTGTGTAAGGCATGCTGTGACATTACAACGTATATTTTGTAAGGCATAGAGTGAGGTTACAACCTATACTGTGTAAGGCATGCAGTGATGTTACACCACTGATGTGCGTGATACCAGCAGGTTGCAGCCATATTGTGTAAGGCATACAGTGATGTTAAAACCTATATTGTGTAAGGCATGCAGTGACATTACAACAGATATTGTGTAAGGCATACAGTGATGTTACAGCACTGGTGTGCATGATACCAGCAGGTTGCAGCCGTATTGTGTAAGACATGCAATGACGTTGTAATGTATATTGTGTATGGCATGCATTGACGTTACAACCTATATTGTGTAAGGCATACAGTGACATTTCCCCACTGGTGTGCATGATGCCAGCAGGTTTCAGCCATATTGTGTAACGTATGCAGAGATGTTACAACCTATTTTGTGTAAGGCATGCAGTGACATTACAATGTATATTGTGTAAGGCATACAGTGACATTACACCTCTGGTGTGTATGATACCAGCAGAATGCAGGCATATTGTGTAAGGTATGCAGTGACATTACAACCTTTTTTGTGTAAGGCATGCAGTGAGGTTACAATGTATATTGTGTAAGGCATAGAGTTGCCTTACACCACTGGTGTGCACGATACCAGCAGGTTGCAGCCATATTGTGTAAGGCATGCAGTGACGTTACACAACTGGTATCATGCACACCAGTGGTGTAACATCATTGCATGCCTTACACCAGTGGTGTAAGGTATGCACTGACGTTACACCACTGGTGTGCATGATACCAGCAGGTTACAGCCATATTGTGTAAGGCATGCAGTGACATTACACCACTGGTGTGCATGATACTAGCAGGTTGCAGGCATATTGTGTAAGGCATGCAGTGACGTTACCCCACTGGTGTGCATGATACCAGCAGGTTGCAGCCATATTGTGTAAGGCATGCAGTGACATTACCCCAAGGGTGCGCATGATACCAGCAAGATGCAGCCGTATTGTGTAAAGCATGCAGTGACATTACACCACTGGTGTGCATGATACCAGCAGGGTGCAGTCATATTGTGAAGTGATGCAGTGACATTACACCACTGTTGTGCATGATTCCAGCAGGTTGCAGCCATATTGTGTAAGGCATGCAGTGACCTTACAAAGTATATTGCGTAAGGCATGCAGTGACGTTACACAACTGGTGTGAATGATACCAGCAGGTTGCAGCCATTTTGAGAAAGGCATGCAGTAATGTTACAATGTAAACTGTGTAAGGCATGCAGTGACGTTACAATGTATATTGTGTAAGGCATGCAGTGGCGTTACACCACTGGTGGGCATGATACTAGCTGGTTGCAGCCATACTGTGTAAGGCATGCAGTGACATTACTCCACTGGTGTGCATGGTACCAGCAAGTTGCAGCCATAATGTGTAAGGCATGCAGTGACATTGCAACATTGGTGTGCATGATACCAGCAGGTTGCAGCCATATTGTGCAAAGCATGTAGTGACATTACACCACTGGTGTGCAAGATACCAGCAGGTTGCAGCCATATTGTGTAAGGCATGCAGTGATGTTACACCACTGGTGTGCATGATGCCAGCAGGTTGCAACCATATTGTGTAATGCATGTAGTGATGTTACACCACTGGTGTGCATGATGCCAGCTGGTTGCAGCCATATTGTGTAAGGCATGCAGTGACATGGCAACACTGATGTGCATGATACCAGCAGGTTGCAGACATATTGTGTAAGGCATACAGTGATGTTATATCTCTGTTGTGCATGATACTAGCAGGATGCAGCCATATTGTGTAAGTCATGCAGTGACATTACACCACTGGTGTGCATGATACCAGTAGGTTGCAGCCATATTGTGTATGGCATGCAGTGATGTTACACGACTGGAGTGCATGATCCCAGCAGGTTGCTGCCACATAGTGTAAGGCATGCAGTTATGTTACACCACTGGTGTGCATGATACCAGCAGGTTGCAGCCATATTGTGTAAGGCATGCAGTGACATTACACCACTGGTGTGCATGATACCAGCAGGTTGCAGCCATATTGTATAAGGCATGCAGTGATGTTACAATGTATATTGTGTAAGGCATGCAGTGACGTTACACCACTGGTGTTCATGATACCAGCAGGTTGCAGCCATATTGTGTAAGCCATGAAGTGACATTGCAACACTGGTGTGCATGATACCAGCAGGTTGCAGCCATATTTTGTAAGGCATGCAGTGATGTTACACCACTGGTGTGCATGATACTAGCAGGTAGCAGCCATATTGTGTAAGGCATGCAGTGATGTTAAACCACTGGTGTGCATGATACCAGGAGGTTGCAGCCATATTGTGTAAGGCATGCAGTGACATTACAACATATATTGTGTAAGGCATGCAGTGACGTTACAATGTCTATTGTGTAAGGCATGCAGTGACGTTACAACGTATATTGTGTAAGGCATGCAGTGATGTTACACCACTGGAGCACATGATACCAGCAGGTTGCAGCCATATTGTGTAAGGCATGCAGTGATGTTACAACTTATATTGTGTAAGGCATGCATTGACGCTAAACCACTGGTGTGCATGATACCGGCAGGTTGCAGCCATATTGTGTAAGGCATGCAGTGATGTTACACCACTCGTGTGCAGGATACCAGCAGGTTGCAGCCATATTGTGTAAGGCATGCAGTGACATTACAACCTTATTGTGTAAGGCATGCAGCGACATTACACCTCTGGTGTGCATGATACCAGCAGTTTGCAGCCATATTGTTTAAGGCATGCAGTGACGTTACACCACAGGTGTGCATGATACCAGCACTTTGCAGCCATATTGTGTAAGGCATGCAGTGACATTACACCAATGGAGTGCATGATACCAACATGTTGCAGCCATATTGTGAAAGGCATGCAGTGATGTTACAATATATATTCTGTAAGGCATGTAGTGACATTACAACATATATTGTGTAAGGCATGCAGTGACGTTACACCACTGGTGTGCATGTTACCAGCAGGTTGCAGCCATATTGTGTAAGGCATGCAGTGACATTACACCATGATGTGCATGATACCAGCAGCTTGCAGCCATATTGTGTAAGTCATGCAGTGAGGTTTCACCACTGGAGTGCATAATACCAGCAGGTTGAAGCCATATTGTGTAAGGCATGCTGTGACGTTACAGCATATATTCTGTAAGGCATGCAGTGACGTTACACCTCTGGTGTGCATGATACCAGCAGGTTGCAGACATATTGTGTAAAGCATGCAGTGATGTTACAACGTATATTTGTAAGGCATGTAGTGACATTACAACATATATTGTGTAAGACATGCAGTGACGTTACACCACTGGTGTGCATGCTACCAGTAGATTGCAGCCATATTGTATAAGGCATGCAGTTATGTTACAACATATATTGCGTAAGACATGCAGTGACGTTACAACAAATATTGTGTAAGGCATGCAGTGACATTGCACCACTGTTGTGCAAGATAACAGCAGGTTGCAACCATATTGTGTAAGGCATGCAGTGACATTACACCACTGGTGTGCATGATGCCAGCAGGTTGCAGCCATATTGTGTAAGGCATGCAGGGACATTACAACGTATATAGTGTAAGGCATGTAATGACATTACAACGTATATTGTGTAAGGCATGCAGTGACGTTACACCACTGGTTTGCATGCTACCAGTAGATTGCAGCCATATTGTATAAGACATGCAGTGATGTTACAACATATATTGTGTAAGGCATGCAGTGACGTTACAACATATATTGCATAAGGCATGCAGTAGCGTTACACCACTGGTGTGCATGATACCAGCAGGTTACAGCCATATTGTGTAAGGCATGCAGTGACATTACACCACTGGTGTGCATGATACTAGCAGGTTGCAGGCATATTGTGTAAGGCATGCAGTGACGTTACCCCACTGGTGTGCATGATACCAGCAGGTTGCAGCCATATTGTGTAAGGCATGCAGTGACATTACCCCACTGGTGCGCATGATACCAGCAGGGTGCAGCCGTATTGTGTAAAGCATGCAGTGACATTACACCACTAGTGTGCATGATACCAGCAGGGTGCAGTCATATTGTGAAGTGATGCAGTGACATTACACCACTGTTGTGCATGATTCCAGCAGGTTGCAGCCATATTGTGTAAGGCATGCAGTGACGTTACAAAGTATATTGCATAAGGCATGCAGTGACGTTACACAACTGGTGTGAATGATACCAGCAGGTTGCAGCCATTTTGAGAAAGGCATGCAGTAACGTTACAATGTAAACTGTGTAAGGCATGCAGTGATGTTACAATGTATATTGTGTAAGGCATGTAGTGGCGTTACACCACTGGTGGGCATGATACTAGCTGGTTGCAGCCATACTGTGTAAGGCATGCAGTGACATTACTCCACTGGTGTGCATGGTACCAGCAAGTTGCAGCCATATTGTGTAAGGCATGCAGTGACATTGCAACATTGGTGTGCATGATACCAGCAGGTTGCAGCCATATTGTGTAAAGCATATAGTGACATTACACCACTGGTGTGCAAGATACCAGCAGGTTGCAGCCATATTGTGTAAGGCATGCAGTGATGTTACACCACTGGTGTGCATGATGCCAGCAGGTTGCAACCATATTGTGTAATGCATGTAGTGATGTTACACCACTGGTGTGCATGATGCCAGCTGGTTGCAGCCATATTGTGTAAGGCATGCAGTGACATTGCAACACTGATGTGCATGAAACCAGCAGGTTGCAGACATATTGTGTAACGCATACAGTGATGTTATATCTCTGTTGTGCATGATACTAGCAGGATGCAGCCATATTGTGTAAATCATGCAGTGACATTACACCACTGGTGTGCATGATACCAGCAGGTTGCAGCCGTATTGTGTAAGGCATGCAGTGATGTTACACCACTGGAGTGCATGATCCCAGCAGGTTGCTGCCACATTGTGTAAGGCATGCAGTGACGTTACACCACTGGTGTGCATGATAACAGCAGGTTGCAGCCATATTGTGTAAGGCATGCAGTGACGTTACACCACTGGTGTGCATTATACCAGCAGGTTGCAGCCATATTGTATAAGGCATGCAGTGATGTTACAATGTATATTGTGTAAGGCATGCAGTGACGTTACACCACTGGTGTTCATGATACCAGCAGGTTGCAGCCATATTGTGTACGCCATGAAGTGACATTGCAACACTGGTGTGCATGATACCAGCAGGTTGCAGCCATATTTTGTAAGGCATGCAGTGATGTTACACCACTGGTGTGCATGATACTAGCAGGTAGCAGCCATATTGTGTAAGGCATGCAGTGATGTTAAACCACTGGTGTGCATGATACCAGGAGGTTGCAACCATATTGTGTAAGGCATGCAGTGACATTGCAACATATATTGTGTAAGGCATGCAGTGACGTTTCTAACTGGTGTGCATGATACCAGCAGGTTGAAGCTATATTGTGTAAGGCATGCAGTGACGTTACAATGTCTATTGTGTAAGGCATGCAGTGACGTTACAACATATATTGTGTAAGGCATGCAGTGATGTTACACCACTGGAGCACATGATACCAGCAGGTTGCAGCCATATTGTGCAAGGCATGCAGTGACGTTACAACTTATATTGTGTAAGGCATGCAGTGACATTACAACGTATATTGTGTAAGGCATGCATTGACGCTAAACCACTGGTGTGCATGATACCAGCAGGTTGCAGCCATATTGTGTAAGGCATGCAGTGATGTTACACCACTCGTGTGCAGGATACCAGCAGGTTGCAGCCATATTGTGTAAGGCATGCAGTGACATTACATCCTTATTGTGTATGGCATGCAGTGACATTACACCTTTGGTGTGCATGATACCAGCAGTTTGCAGCCATATTGTCTAAGGCATGCATTGACGTTACACCACAGGTGTGCATGATACCAGCACTTTGCAGCCATATTGTGTAAGGCATGCAGTGACATTACACCAATGGAGTGCATGATACCAGCATGTTGCAGCCATATTGTGAAAGGCATGCAGTGATGTTACAATATATATTCTGTAAGGCATGTAGTGACATTACAACATATATTGTGTAAGGCATGCAGTGACGTTACACCACTGGTGTGCATGTTACCAGCAGGTTGCAGCCATATTGTGTAAGGCATGCAGTGACATTACACCATGTTGTGCATGATACCAGCAGCTTGCAGCCATATTGTGTAAGTCATGCAGTGAGGTTTCACCACTGGAGTGCATAATACCAGCAGGTTGAAGCCATATTGTGTAAGGCATGCTGTGACATTACAGCATATATTCTGTAAGGCATGCAGTGACGTTACACCTCTGGTGTGCATGATACCAGCAGGTTGCAGACATATTGTGTAAAGCATGCAGTGATGTTACAACGTATATTTGTAAGGCATGTAGTGACATTACAACATATATTGTGTAATACATGCAGTGACGTTACACCACTGGTGTGCATGCTACCAGTAGATTGCAGCCATATTGTATAAGGCATGCAGTTATGTTACAACATATATTGCGTAAGACATGCAGTGACGTTACAACAAATATTGTGTAAGGCATGCAGTGACATTGCACCACTGTTGTGCAAGATACCAGCAGGTTGCAACCATATTGTGTAAGGCATGCAGTGACATTACACCACTGGTGTGCATGATGCCAGCAGGTTGCAGCCATATTGTGTAAGGCATGCAGGGACATTACAATGTATATAGTGTAAGGCATGTAATGACATTACAACGTATATTGTGTAAGGCATGCAGTGACGTTACACCACTGGTTTGCATGCTACCAGTAGACTGCAGCCATATTGTATAAGACATGCAGTGATGTTACAACATATATTGTGTAAGGCATGCAGTGACGTTACAACATATATTGCATAAGGCATGCAGTAGCGTTACACCACTGGTGTTCATGATACCAGCAGGTTGCAGCCATATTGTGTAAGGCATGCAGTGACATTACCCCACTGGTGTGCATGATACCAGCAGGTTGCAGCCATATTGTGTAAGGCATGCAGTGATGTTAGACCACTGGTGTGCATGATACCAGCAGGTTACAGCCATATTGTGTAACGCATGCAGTGACGTTACACCACTGGTGTGCATGATACCAGCAGGTTGCAGCCGTATTGTGTACGGCATGCAGTGGCATTACACCACTAGTGTGCATGATACCAGCAGGTTGCAGCCATACTGTGTAAGGCATACATTGGCATTACACCACTGGTGTGCGTGACACCAGCAGGTTGCAGCCATATTGTGTCAGGCATGCAGTGACTTTACACCACTGGTGTGCATGATACCAGCCGGTTGCACTCATATTGTGTAAGGCATACAGTGACGTTACACCACTGGTGTGCTTGACACCAGCAGGTTGCAACCAGATTGTGTATGGCATGCAGTGACGTTACACCACGGTTGTGCATGATAACAGCAGGTTGCAGCCATATTGTGTAAGGCAGGCAGTGATGTTACACCACTGGTGTGCATGATACCAGCAGGTTGCAGCCATATTGAGTAAGGCATGCAGTGACGTTACAATGTATATTGTGTACGGCATGCAGTGACATTAGACCACTGATGTGCATGATACCTGCAGGTTGCAGCCATATTGTGTAAGGCATGCAGTGACGTTACTACCTATATTGTGTAAGGCATGCAGTGACGTTACAACGTATATTGTGTAAGACATGCAGTGATATTACAATGTATATTGTGTAAGGCTTGCAGTGACATTACACCATTAGTATGCATGATACCAGCAGGTTGCAGCCATATTTTGTAACGCATGCAGTGATGTTACAACATATATTATGTAAGGCATGCAGTGATGTTACAATGTATATTGTCTAAGGCATGCACTGGTGGTACACCACTGGTGTGCATGATACCAGCAGGTTGCAGCCATATTGTGTAAGGCAGGCAGTGATGTTACACCACTGGTGTGCATGATACCAGCAGGTTGCAGCCATATTGTGTAAGGCATGCAGTGACATTGCAACACTGGTGTGCAAGATCCCAGCAGGTTGCAGCCATATTTTGTAAGGCATACAGTGATGTTACACCACTGGTGTGCATGATACTATCAGGTTAAATTCATATTGTGTAAGGCATGCAGTGATGTTACACCACTGGTGTGCATGATACCAGCAGGTTGCAGCCTTATTGTGTAAGGCATGCAGTGACATTACAACGTATATTGTGTAAGGCATGCAGTGACATTCCAACACTGGTGTGCATGATACCAGCAGTTTGCAGCTATATTGTGTAAGGCATGCAGTGATGCTACAATGTATATTGTGTAAGGCATGCTGTGACATCACAACGTATATTGTGTAAGGCATGCAGTGATGTTACATCACTGGAGCACATGATACCAGCAGGTTGCCGCCATATTGTGTAAGGCATGCAGTGATGTTACAACTTATATTGTGTAAGGCATGCAGTGACGTTACAACGTATATTGTGTAAGGCATGCAGTGATGTTAAACCACTGGTGTGTATGATACCAGCAGGTTGCAGCCATATTATGTAAGGCATGCAGTGATGTTACACCACTGGTGTGCAGGATACCAGCAGGTTGCAGCCATATTGTGTAAGGCATGCAGTGATGTTACAACCTATATTGTGTAAGGCATGCAGTGACGTTACAACACTGGTGTGCATGATACCAGCAGTTTGAAGCCATATTGTCTAAGGCATGCGGTGACGTTACACTACTGGTGTGCATGATACCAGCTGGGTGCAGCCATATTTTGTAAGGCATGCAGTGACGTTACAGCATTGCTGTGCATGATACCAGCAGGGTGCAGCCATATTGTGTAAAGCATGCAGTGACGTTACACCACTGGTATGCATGAAACCAGCAGGTTGCAGCCATATTGCGTAAGGCATGCAGTGACATTACACCACTGGTGTGCATGATACCTGCAGGTTGCAGCCATATTGTGTAAGGTATGCAGTGACATTACACCACTGGTGCGCATGATACCAGCAAGTTGCAGCCATATTGTGTAAAGCATGCAGTGACATTACACCACTGGAGTGCATGATACCAGCAGGTTGCAGCCATATTGTGTAAGGCATGCAGTGATTTTACAATGTATATTGTGTAAGGCATGCAGTGACATTACACCACTGGTATGCATGATACCAGCAGGTTGCAGCTATATTGTGTAAGGCATGCAGTGACATTACACCACTGGTGTGCATGTTACCAGCAGGTTGCAGCCATATTGTGTAAAGCATGCAGTGATGTTACAATGTATATTTTGTAAGGCATGTAGTGACATTACGGAAGTATACCCCTCACTGGTGAGATCAAATCACAAACTAATCTCGCTGGAGGTCCTCATCCCACCCCCACCAGAAATAAAAAAGACCACAGTAAAGAACTTCTCGAAAGCCGACTTCACACTTCTAAAGACTAGTGTGGTCTCCTTTAAGGCCCCCGAGCCGGCAGAAAACAGTACTCAAGCTGCTGAATCACTTACAAATGCCTTCTACCAGCACCTGCAGGACTGCATGGATAAGGCAATCCCAAGCAAAACAAAGACTCTTTGTACCAAAGGCAAGCGTCCAGTCTGGTGGACCCCAGCCATAAACAAACTCTACAACAAAAGGAGGAAGCTACTACAAGATAGAGCAAAATCCTTAAAAGGTAAGACACCCTTGATCACTATAAGTAAAAAACTAAGAGCTCTCATAAAATCATCCAAAGCAAATTTTGAGAGAAAATAGCTAAAGACTCAAAAGACAATCATAAGGCCTTCTTTAGCTATGTTAGAAACCTGGGAGGAAACTCCCAGATATGCTCAGAACTAGTTCAAAATGATGTGAAGATTACTGATCCTACAGACATTGCCAACATACTGGCTGACAGGTTCAGTGCAAACTTCTCCCCCCCATAAGGAGAGATATCTATACCAGCGATTGCAGCCCCCAAACATCTCCAACGCCCAAGTGAGAACTGCTCTCTCCAAAGCAAAAAACACAGCATCCATGGGACCTGATGGAGTCCCGGCTGTGTGCTCCACGAACTCAACAAGGAATTAAACCCACAGCTAGGACAGCTGTTTAATCATAGTCTTACCTCTGGATCATACCCAGGCAGTGGCGCACTGCAACTGTGGTCCCACTTCACAAAGGCGGTGCCTCCACCGACCCTGGAAATTACCGGCCCATTAGCTTGACAAGCCTTATCTGCAAAGCCATGGAGAGGATCATAATGGACCTCATAAATAAAGATATAGGGAATTTGCAGACTTTGGATCCATCCCAGTTTGGCTTTGTCAAAGGCAGATCATGCCTTCTAAACTTGGTTGACTTTTTCGAAAGAGTCACCAAAGCCATTGATGAGGGAAAGGCAGTCCATACAGCCTACCTCGATCTGGCGAAGGCCTTCGATACAATACCCCACTCGGGTATCATTGATAAACTCATCAGCTTAAATGTTAACCCATACATCACAAGATGGGTTGCAAACTGGCTGTGTGACAGAACCCACAGGGTCAGAGTTGCTGGCGCCATGTCAGACTCAAAGCCTGTCACAAGTGGTGTACCACAGGGCTCAGTCCTGGGCCCACTATTGTTTGGCATCTACTTTTCCGAAGTACAAGCAAACACAGGAGGATTATGGCTGACAAAGTTTGCAGATGACTGCAAACTGGCCATAGTAGAAAACACATCTGACACAGATATCCTTCAGAAGGGTCTCACAGAAACGGATAACTGGTGCCAGAGCCATGGCCTAAAGTTAAATGCCAAAAAATGCATAGTCATACCCTTCGGGAAAAACAAGGTTACCCCTAGCTACCAAATAGGTGGCAATCGACTGAGCACAGAAGAAGTTATCAGGGACCTGGGGACCCAGGTTGATAGTAGTCTGTCATTCGACACCCATGTAGCTAAAGTAGTTAGGAAGACCTTCTACATTGCCCACCTTATCATGAAGGGATTCTCATCTAGATCAAGGGAGGTCATAGTCTCCCTATACTCATCACTCATCAGACCAATGATTGAGTACAATGCCCCATTCGAATGTATCTGACCCGACACTTGCAGCAGCTGGAGAGGCCACAAAAGTTCCTCACCAAAAGGATAAAGGGTCTCAAACATCTGTCCTATGCTGCCCGACTGAAAGAACTCCAGCTCTATTCAGTAAACACCGCTTGCTCAGAGGTGACCTTTGCCTAACATACAAGGCCATGTCAAACCCAGATTTGATGAATATGCTCCAGCTCAAAAGACCTAGATCGAACAGAGCCACAAGGGGGACAGACTTAAACCTCGGCACGGCTATTAATAGGACGTGCTGGAGGGATAGATTCATCACCCAAAGACTCCCTATGCTGTGGAATAAAATCCCGGTATATGTGAGGCAGAGCACCTCACTGGCCTTGTTCAAGAGAAATCTTGACCAATGGATGGGAGATCGCAGATATACCCCTGGGATTACCTCAGTGTCACTGCTCGACAGAGGCACAGCAAAATAATGGGTATAGTTCCCCATACTAAAGGGGTGGCGTAAGCCACAAAACTATGGGCTAGGCTTGTAAATGCCCTCGGGCAGATAGCCTAGTATGAACGTATGAACCTATGAACCTATTACAACATATATTGTGTAAGGCATGCAGTGACGTTACACCACTGGTGTGCATGGTACCAGCAGGTTGCAGCCATATTGTGTAAGGCATGCAGTGACATTACACCATGATGTGCATGATACCAGCAGGATGCAGCCATATTGTGTAAGTCATGCAGTGAGGTTACACCACTGGAGTGCATAATACCAGCAGGTTGCAGCCATATTGTGTAAGGCATGCAGTGACATTACAGCATATATTGTGTAAGGCATGCAGTGACGTTACACCTCTGGTGTGCATGATACCAGCAGGTTGCAGACATATTGTGTAAAGCATGCAGTGATGTTACAACGTATATTGTGTAAGGCATGTAGTGACATTACAATGTATATTGTGTAAGGCATGCAGTGACGTTACACCACTGGTGTGCATGCTACCAGTAGATTGCAGCCATATTGTATAAGGCATGCAGTGATGTTACAACATATATTGTGTAAGGCATGCAGTGACGTTACAACATATATTGCGTAAGGCATGCAGTAACGTTATACCACTGGTGTTCATGATACCAGCAGGTTGCAGCCATATTGTGTAAGGCATGCAGTGACATTACCCCACTGGTGTGCATGATACCAGCAGGTTGCAGCCATATTGTGTAAGGCATGCAGTGATGTTAGACCACTGGTGTGCATGATACCAGCAGGTTACAGCCATATTATATAAGGCATGCAGTGACGTTACACCACTGGTGTGCATGATACCAGCAGGTTGCAGCCATATTGTGTACGGCATGCAGTGGCATTACACCACTAGTGTGCATGATACCAGCAGGTTGCAGCCATACTGTGTAAGACATACAGTGGAGTTACACCACTGGTGTGCGTGACACCAGCAGGTTGCAGCCATATTGTGTCAGGCATGCAGTGACTTTACACCACTGGTGTGCATGATACCAGCCGGTTGCACCCATATTGTGTAAGGCATACAGTGACGTTACACCACTGGTGTGCTTGACACCAGCAGGTTGCAACCAGATTGTTTATGGCATGCAGTGACATTACACCACTGGTGTGCAAAATAACAGCAGGTTGCAGCCATATTGTGTAAGGCAGGCAGTGATGTTACACCACTGGTGTCCATGATACCAGCAGGTTGCAGCCATATTGTGTAAGGCATGCAGTGGCATTACACCTCTAGTGTGCATTATACCAGGAGATTGCAGCCATATTGAGTAAGGCATGCAGTGATGTTACAATATATATTGTGTATGGCATGCAGTGACATTACACAACTGGTGTGCATGATACCTGCAGGTTGCAGCCATATTGTGTAAGGCATGCAGTGACGTTACTACATATATTGTGTAAGGCATGCAGTGATGTTACAATGTATATTGTGTAAGACATGCAGTGACATTACAATGTATATTGTGTAAGGCATGCAGTGAAATTACACCACTAGTGTGCATGATACTAGCAGGTAGCAGCCATATTGTGTAAGGCATGCAGTGACGTTACAACATATATTGTGTAAGGCATGCAATGACATTACAATGTATATTGTCTAAGGCATGCAGTGGTGGTACACCACTGGTGTGCATCATACCAGCAGTTTGCAGCCATATTGTGTAAGGCAGGCAGTGACGTTACATCACTGGTGTGCATGATACCAGCAGGTTGCAGCCATATTGTATAAGGCATGCAGTGACATTGCAACACTGCTGTGCATGATACCAGCAGGTTGCAGCCATATTTTGTAAGGCATACAGTGATGTTACATCACTGGTGTGCATGATACTAGCAGGTTACATCCATATTGTGTAGGGCATGCAGTGATGTTACACCACTGGTGTGCATGATACCAGCAGGTTGCAGCCATATTGTGTAAGGCATGCAGTGACATTACAATGTATATTGGGTAAGGCATGCAGTGACGTTCCAACAATGGTGTGCATGATACCAGCAGTTTGCAGCTATATTGTGTAAGGCATGCAGTGACGTTACAATTTATATTGGGTAAGACATGCTGTGACTTTACAACATATATTTTGTAAGGCATGCAGTGATGTTACACCACTGGAGCACATGATACCAGCAGGTTGCAGCCATATTGTGTAAGGCATGCAGTGACATTACAACATATATTGTGTAAGGCATGCAGTGACGTTAAACCACTGGTGTACATGATACCGGCAGGTTGCAGCCATATTGTGTAAGGCATGCAGTGGTGTTACACCACTGGTGTGCAGGATACCAGCAGGTTGCAGCCATATTGTGTAAGGCATTCAGTGACGTTACAACCTATATTGTGTAAGGCATGCAGTGACGTTACACCACTGGTGTGCATGATACCAGCAGTTTGCAGCCATATTGTCTAAGGCATGCAATGATGCTACACCACTGGTGTGCATGATACCATCTGGGTGCAGCCATATTTTGTAAGGCATGCAGTGACGTTACAGCATTGCTGTGCATAATACCAGCAGGTTGCAGCCATATTGTGTAAGGCATGCAGTGATGTTACACCACTGGTATGCATGAAACCAGCAGGTTGCAGCCATATTGTGTAAGGTATGCAGTGATGTTACACCACTGGTGTGCATGATACCAGCAAGTTGCAGCCATATTGTGTAAAGCATGCAGTGACATTACACCACTGGAGTGCATGATACCAGCAGGTTGCAGCCATATTGTGTAAGGCATGCAGTGATGTTACAATGTATATTCTGTAAGGCATGCAGTGACCTTACACCACTGGTGTGCATGATACCAGTAGGTTGCAGCTATATTGTGTAAGGCATGCAGTGACATTACACCACTGGTGTGCATGTTACCAGCAGGTTGCAGCCATATTGTGTAAAGCATGCAGTGATGTTACAGCGTATATTGTGTAAGGCATGTAGTGACATTACAACATATATTGTGTAAGGCATACAGTGACATTACACCACTGGCGTGCATGATACCAGCAGGTTGCAGGCATATTGTGTAAGGCATGCAGTGACATTACACCATGATGTGCATGATATCAGCAGGTTGCAGCCATATTGTGTAAGTCATGCAGTGATGTTACACCACTGGAGTGCATGATACCAGCAGTTTGCAGCCATATTTTGTAAGGCATGCAGTGACGTTACAGCATATATTGTGTAAGGCATGCATTGATGTTACACCTCTGGTGTGCATGTTACCAGCAGATTGCAGCCATATTGTGTAAAGCATGCAGTGATGTTACAGCGTATATTGTGTAAGGCATGTAGTGACATTACAACGTATATTGTGTAAGGCATGCAGTCACGTTACACCACTGGTGTGCATGGTACCAGCAGGTTGCAGCCATATTGTATAAGACATGCAGTGATGTTACAACATATATTGTGTAAGGCATGCAGTGACGTTACAACATATATTGTGTAAGGCATGCAGTGACATTGCACCACTGGTCTGCATGATACCAGCAGGTTGCAGCCATATTGTGTAAGGCATGCAGTGACATTACACCACTGGTGTGCATGATACCAGCAGGTTGCAGCCATATTGTGTAAGGCATGCAGTGACATTACAATGTATATTGTGTAAGGTATGCAGTGATGTTACAACGTATATTGTGTAAGGCATACTGTGACATTAGACCACTGGTGTGCACGCACTGCAAGCAGATCTCTTCCTTCTGCTTTCACGCTACTTATATGGTAATGCAGCTGTTGTAGCTTTGCATTATAAATTATATTATGCATATTTTACCGAAAATTTTCTGCTGTTCTTGTAAATATGTAACTATAGAAAAAGTTTGGTTAAACACTAAGCTATGTTTTACCTCTGCTGTATGAAATATAGAATGACTAGGTATTCATTCTCTGCAATGAAAGCTTATAAATATGTAACTATGTTTGTTAGTTGCTAAGATAGATGGATAGATAGACAGACAGATAGCTGTAGACAGAAAAAAAAAAACAACCAGAAGTATTGCAGTATAGTGTAACACATTACTGCATAGTCTAATGGGAATGTTATGTGGAAACGCATTTAGTATGTACTAAGTCTACAGAGCATAGCATAACTGTTTACATATGATTAGGTATAAATTAAATGTAAGTACTAAAACAAACATAGATGAAAATCAATTTAAAACTTACATTCTATAAAATATAGCAAATGAATACTGTATTTGCATCACAGTTCTCTGCTTTTACTAGCTTATCATTTTTTCCTGAAATTGTGAAACATTTTCATAACACTATAATGGGTTCATGGATTAGTACTAGGCTAAGTGTCCTTGTGGGCCATTTTAAGCCTAGCCAAGTATCCCATGTGAGAATCAAGCCCTGCACATTGTGTCTGTAAGGTAAACACCTTAACCATTATTCCAACCTCCCACCCCGTAATTTGTAAAGTAGACTTCTTTACAAGAGTGCATATGGCACACATAATTAACTTAGTTAAGTCTCAGCTTTTATGGACTTTTTGATATACTTATTTCAAAATGTTAGATGCAAAATACTCCAAGAAGGTGTATTTTTTAAATAGTTCATTCACTGAAAACTTTCATTCATTTTGTATGCATGAAACATTGTGCTCATAGCTAAATTCAGTTTTTCCAGCTTTCTTTAAAGATTTCATCATAATTACAGCTGATATTCAGACATATGTTCTGAAGTGCAATGCAAGCTATACAAGAATTAAGGATCTGGATATGTGGTTTGCTGGACTATAATGAAAAAGAGTGGACCTCACAATTAGGGTGCGCCCAGTATAGCAACTGATGTGGTTATCTAAGCATAGATGAATGTTTTGCTTAGTAACCACCTTGGTGGTTTTATTTTATTTTCCACTAATGCAGTACGGATTTATTTCTTTGCACATCATTTTGTTTGGTTTTTGATAGATATGTAGATAAGCAGGTAGACAGACAAACACACTGATATGGCATACAGATATATTTTTCCCTGTGTAGTCCAAAGGTATTTTGGGGGGAGCTAGAAGGGTAGATAGACAAATAGACAGACATTCAGCTTATCGGACAGACAGTCAGCATAGATAGACAGCCAGATGTGTAGACAGTGACACAGACAGACAGGTAAGTAGATAAGGCTGATGATTCATTTTATTAGTAATGGATGAGTGACATCCTCTATACCTATCTATTTTTTAAAGATGGAGTGGAGGAGTAGCTGAAAGAAATGCCACCTCTGCTTATAAGCCAAATTAGCAAAAGGAAAGAAAATCCTATAACGTAATGTCTGAAAGTCTCAGAATGCTGTGGCAATTGTCAAACTATGCTGTCAATGTAATATTCTGACAGCTACAGTCACGCTAGCAATGCCCAGAGAACTTTCAAAACAGATTATCAGGCAGAGTCATACAGGTGGTATAGAATGCTATCTGCTACATAGATATCCTTAGAAAACAATTATACTAGCAGACTAATAAGGAAACGCAGACATGTATGAGCAGATTAAAAATGCAACAAAAAAAAGTCAGCCACATGAAAACATAATACAAGTATATCTACAAATGAGCATGTGGTTTTATGTGCTATGTCATTATTCTGAAGCCTGGTCAGTGGCAGGTTTGACCCTGTTGTAAATCAGTACTTCACTTGGGGGGACACTTTGTGCTGGAGTCTTGAGGAGAGTAAACAGTGTTCTGTGAGGCTTGGGGCTTTCCCTACTGCTAAGGGGTGAAGGTCAAGATTTCGTGGCCTGGACTGTCTGTGCTTTTTATTGTGAGTGGCACAAGTCCTGCATGACTGGGAGGTAACCTTTTTGTTCCTGCAGTAATGCAACAAAACCAACAGATGTCAGTGATGTACTGCAAAATATGTGAACACTAATACTGAGGTCATTTAGGCTGCCATGTTCTCTTTATTTCACTTTGCATGCACTACAATTATAAGTACATCATATTAAAAAAGTTCATGTCAGCTATACCTCCCATTTTTCCCATGTACATACACACAAAGACACGGAAACACACACTCACACACCTACAAACATACCTACACACATACCTACACATAAACACACACACACACACACACACACACACACACACACACACACACACACACACACACACACACACACACACACACACAAACACACATACACACACAACACATTCTCACTCACATACACATACACACATGCAGAAACACATATGCACACACACACACACACACACACACACACACACACACACACACACACACGCAGAAACACATAAGCACAAAGACACAGAAACATAGACACAGACACACACACAATCACACATGCACACACACAAACACACAGACATGTGCACACACACATACACTCACACACCTACACACATACATACACATAAACATACACACACACACACACACACACACACACACACACACACACACACACACACACACACACACACACAGAAACACATAAGCAATTAGACATGCAAACACAGCCACACATACACACACACACATACACACACACACATACACACAAACACACACACACAGAAACACATAAGCAATTAGACACGCAAACACACACACACACACACACACACACACACACACACACACACACACACACACACACAGACACACACACACACTCACTCTGTGTTCCAAGACTAAGCTGTTCATAGAGGCCCCACCACACATCTTATAAAAAATGCTGACACTAAAATGTACTGTGATGGCTTCGCTGTGGTTATGGATTTAGGTAAGTGTGTATGTGTTAAGGGTTTTGGGTAGGGGCTGTGGTGTGTGTTAGTGTGTTTTGTTGCTGTGATGTGTGTGTACGAGGAGAATGTAGCTTGTGTGGTGGTGTTTTGTGTGTGCTTGTATGTAGTGCAACCTCGGAGTTAGAATATTTAAGTAGGGGGGTGTGGGGGGTGCAGCCCCCCACATGGGGGTGCTTTCCCCCCTGCTTTTATGTAGTAGAGAGGTTGTGTTTGTGTGTGCTGAGGAAGGTGTGTGTGTGTGTGTGTGTGTGTGTGTGTGTGTGTGTGTGTGTGTGTGTAGAATCATGAAATTCAAACTCTTCGGTGTGCGAGATTTTGAATTTCACTCTTCTGAGTTTTTGTTGTTGTCAGAATTCGACTTTATAGCCTCAAAATACTAAATTTCAACATTTCAGTATTTTGAGGATATAAAGTGAATTCATATATATATATATATATATATATATATATATATATATATTTTTTTTTTTTTCTAAAGGTATACATGATGAAACTTTTCACAGTATAGAGCACTATGAATGTCAGCCAATTTTTATTACAAACATTTGTTAACAAAACTAGCATAATCACATGTTATTCTTATAAAACAAGTGCACTCTAACCTGAAAAAAGAAAACTATAAAGACTCTCCCCAGGATCAATAAAATCTGTGTAGGCTCCGTGTAGATCCTACACAGTTCCCTATCAACAGTGCACCATGCATATTAATAATGGTGCGATGCCGAGGGAGATCATAGTAACACAGATATTGACTCCATGTAGACAGTAGTGTAGAGGCTGTCCTGTGGTTGTGGATTGTCCAGAGAATTCTTGGATAGATTTTATGCACAGGATAAGAATCCCTGTAATGTACCCTGCTAGAGTAGAAATATGTGTGAGCTGTAATATTTTTTTTTTTTTTTTTTTTTTAATGTCCGTTTGCACGGCACTGCGTGGAGCACAGTTGTGCCAAGCTATACTTACACATGCACAGCTGACACATGCCAGAGATCTAAAAACAGAAACTGGATGTAATTAAATAGTTGTAGTTGTCTACATTTTTATTTATTTATTTATTTTTTTGAATGGCCATTTGAAAGGCACGGCATGGTGCTTAGCAATGCTAGCAGGTAGCTTAGTGGTATACGTGAAGTTATGCTGGTTTTCTCACTATCCAAGTAGCTAAATAGGTAGAGTCATGGCCTAAAGTGTCATAGGTCCCAGGTTTTAGTCCCCAGCAATCATACCTTTTTACATTTAGTGCTGTGGAAATGTGTGAGCTAACATAAAGGGTGGTTAAATTAAAAAAAAAAATATTACTACATTTTGAAAAGCTGCACTGTGCTAAGCACTGCTTAAACATGATCAATGGCTACTCTTGTTTGAGCATTGCTAAGCTTCACTAAAACACAGGCAAGTTTACGTGATCCTCAGCTCTGCTGGGTTTGAGTGATGCTAAGCAATGTGGTGCTCTATTGAATGTTACAGTATGATGTGTAAGGGTGGGAAACAGCCTATATTAAGGTCAATAAGCAGGAATTCTGCAGCATTCATTGGAGTCTTACTAACCTGTTGATAAGCCTGGTGGTGTTGGTGAGGGAATTCGCTTTTGGGCTCAGTGGTGGTGTGTGCAGGAGTCCAGAGTGTTTGTTGGACTCCTGATCCAGAACTATGAACCTGGCTGTTGCAGGGTGTTTACCAGGGCTCAGAATGAAAAGCAGAAGCTTGTGATTGGTTGGCCAGGGATCTTACCAGTGCTACTGGTATCCCTGGACTGGTGAGCAGTGTCATTACCACTATGATGAGCTGAAGTGAAGGAAGAGGGGAACCTTGGATATCTGGGTCCAAGAGGCTGGGGCTGGGCATGCCCCACAGATATGTAAATATGTTTGTTTCTACTTTACTAAAAGACAAGCTGAATCTGTGCAAAACTGGTATGCATAATGGTTTGCTTCTCTTCCAACAGCTGCAGCTGAATGGGCTCACAATGTCCAGCCTCATGCTGGGTGGCTGGCCAGGAAGCACTGTGAGTGTGTTAAGTATGGATATTTTCTGATAACTGTAAGGTTTGAAAGAAGATTGTGGTTTGATAATTAATGTGTGCAAATAACTGCAGTAGGGCTGCATTCACTGTATGTGTGCTCTAATTTCACTGCAGTCAACTGTAAAACTGAAATAAATAAAGAATGCAAAAGTAATTTCTTGATAGATGTATTGCACACCCCACAGTACAGTTCAGGGCTCTCTTCAGGCCACTTTCAGTAAAATAATGCTCTGTATTTTCCCACTCCAGGAAAAAGGTATATGGGTAATGTAGCCCATATTCTGGACAGATATCATGTGTGTACTTCACAGATTCTAAGGAACAATAACAATAAAGTGTAAGGCAGGATTGTGGTTTGATAAATAATTATAACTGCAGTGGGGCTGTATTCATTGCATGTGTATTCTAATGTCACTGTAGTCAGTTGTTACATTAGGTGCACATGCCCCCTGGAGTCACAGCTTTTGGTTTCTACTCCCATGCCTGCCAACTAGGACATGAGTGGCTGTCTAGTCTACGTAATGTACACAAACATACCTCTCAACTGTTACAATTTTTCGTAATGTAATGACAACTGCCCAATCTGTCTGGTCCTTGATAAGCAGATACATGATTACCTGGAATGCAATGTATTTGCAAATCCCTTTACAGAACACCTTGGTGGTTATGTACGAGCACAGTATGTGAAACAGTTCTATGCAGTTGTGTACCTGCATTTGTGAGTGCTTGCCCCATACTGTCTCATGCTAACAGCTTCACAGGTATGTATGTGCAACATCCTCTATAGAAGAATTGGAGTCACTGCGCTCACAACTGACACTGCACATGTGTAGAAGTGTGTCTTAGTAATCTGTATATTAATATCATCTGATATTAACACCTCCACAAAGGCAGACCCTCTGCAGAACTAACCAATTACCGCCCCATAGCTATTCTCTCTCCACTCTCCAAAATACTAGAGAGATGTATACACTCTCAAGTTTCAGACTACCTCCTTACTAACAACCTCCTTTCCAGTACTCAGCATGGTTTCTGACCAAACCATAGCACCACCACTGCCTTACTCTCCTTTACTAACACTATCCTTCAGCATAAAAACAATGGCTATCTCTCTTCTGCTACTTTCCTAGACCTATCTAAAGCATTTGACATGGTCCCACACAAACAACTTATCTCTGTCCTCAATAACCTATCCTTCTCACAATCAGTCACCAACTGGTTTCAGAGTTACCTGTCTGACCACCAACAATCCGTTGTATGGCAGAATGACATATCCCCCCAACTACCTGTCTCCATAGGGGTTCCTCAAGTATCCATCCTTGGACCCCTACTCTTCTCTGTTTACACCAATAATCTAGCCTCTGCCACCAAACATGGCACACTCATCCAATACGCAGAAGACTCTACCATCATCTGCTCAGCCCAGTCCCTACCCAAACTGCAAAAATTCACACAGGAAGCCTTTTCCTCTGTTGAAATATGGTTATACGATGCCCAATTAATACTCAACCCAAACAAAACTAAACTACTCATCTTCCAACCCACCAAACATACTCAAAACAACTCTCACCTTAACATCACAGCAAAAGACAACACCACTATATACCCAACTGAACATACCAAATTGCTAGGAGTGGAAATAGACAATAAACTAAAATTTGACATTCACATATCCATGACCATAAAAAAAGTCCACAAAAAACTAGGAGCATTATACAAAAATAAACAATTTCTCACCAAAGCAGCAAAGATTTCAATAGCAAATTCCCACCTTATCTCCACCCTACTTTATGCCTCTCCGGTATATACCAACCTAAGGCAATGTGATCTAAACAAGCTGGAGACCTGCTACAACAAAATTGCCAAATTTGCCACAGGGGCATCCTACCATAGTCACCACTGTCTCTCACTTGCTGAACTGGGCTGGCTTGAACTCCCTCACCTCCTTCAGTGGTATCAACTCTCACTCGCCCACAAACTAGTAAACCATCCACTAAATGTCCTATCCCTCCAGAATCTACTCCAACCCTATCACACCACCAGACCACTAAGATCCAGCAACAAAAATCACTTGCAGATCACTAAAGCCAATAACTCTGCTGGTGAAGCACTATTCTCTTGCGCCATAGCCAAATTATGGAACTCACTCCCACCCACAATTACCTCCGTACCATCATGCACCAACTTCAAAACTTTATTAAAAGCGCACCTAAAAACATGCTGGCTATGCCCTTGCAACTCCCACTCTAATATCATCTACCCCATCCAACTACTACCTTTCTTTACACTCCATTAACTACCTTGATTATAGCAAGCTCAGATGCTCATAGGCATAGTACTTATTATACAGCAGGAACTTCTCATTGTTACATTTGTTAATGCCTGTTATGTACTTCACAGATAAAGATTCTAGTTGTCTACTGATGTACTATGTTGTTCATCTGTAAATATGTTGTAAGTAATTTCTATGTTAAATTGTTAATCGCTATGTAATCCAATGTAACTACTGTCTGTTTATTTTACTGTGGAGCTTTTCTCCCCAGGTCTCTGCTGAAAATGGACCCACGTCCAGTCGGACACTCCCGGTCAACAAATTTAAATAAATAAACAAATAAATAAATAAATCTGCAAATTCACTAATGTTATGTTTTTCTCTCTCTCCCCACCGCTTACCTTCTTTAATTTAGCAATGTTATTTATTATTATGATTTAATGTTAATATATTCTTTTAAACTAGTTGTCATGTTGGCCTTATGGGTTATTTCACACTGGTTTGCTGTTAACATACTTACTGTTATGTTATTTATTGTCGTGTTACACATAATGTACCTTAATATGTATTTGGATTAATCAATATTATGTTCCAGTATGTTAATAGTAAAATTGGTTTGGTTATTGTTAAGTGTAACTTATCTTCATATCTAATTTACTACAGTGCGACAAGGTAGGCTGGTTCCAGGCGATCCACCTACCTTGGCTATTCTGGTCATGGCACTGGAACACCACATCTGGGACACAGCCTGGTGGTGCCCCTTGGCTGCCCCTGCACTACTTGTGGCATTGGGTAGTTCTGCCTCAAAGGCCAAGCCTGGAACCACGTCTGTGAGCATTGCTGGAGGGTTGGTTCTGTCACTCGTGATGAACTACTAGGATTGGTGTGCAGGATGATTCCGAACTTTTGGATGTCACCTGCACTGGATGGAGGGTATGATCTCCACCCTGGTGGGGCAGCCTCACCCCAAAGCCCAACCTCCCCCACTGCCACCCTAGTGGCAATGAAGCAGCAGTACAGACAGTCCCATGTGTGGGGACTTGAGTTATGCTGCTACCTTGTGGAGGCACCTGAGACTGGGATTCTACAACACCCTCCCTATTCAAGGTGTTCACCCCCCTCTTGTGTCACATACTGCCCCTGTCTGCTGTCTTGTCTGTCTCCAAAAGCTTCCTCACCTTCCCAACGTACCTCCCCCACATGTATATATGTCCCTTCCCCAACATTCCACTCTCACCTTAAAAAAAATGGGCACTTGTCTCACAAAAAAAATATCGCCCCATACATAGTTCTCCATTTTGTGCACGTGTCCACTGGACACAAGTAATTTGGTTCAATTGGCTTGACAATGCAGATATGTTGTCCTCACCCCTCTGTCTAGGGTGACAGTCCAAATTCATCTACAAATTCTGTCAAAGTGCACAGTTGTTGCTGTACAAAAAATAGATAGCTATGGGTCTTTCCTACACCCTTCCTGCACATCCCTGACTGCCTTTCACTATGTGTTTCCACCTGCTAGCATCCCATTTCACCACTGTCCTATCTCCCCATTTTTCTTTTCTTTAAAGATTATTTTGTACAATGTGGCATGTCGCTCAGCGTTGCTAAGCTGAACTAAATGGAGCTATATAGATACATGTGTTTTAAATGATAATTAACTCATACAAAATAAACACTTGTCCTTATTTGGAACCCAAGACCATTGCACCTGCATACCACTGCATTAACCTACCATGCCACACAGCTGTTAAAGCAGGTGGTTTAGGCAAGACATTGTAATTGCAAGTTATCGTCATTAAGCATGTTTAAGAAAAGCTGCACATAACTCCATGTTGCACAAACTTGCTAAAAGAGTAATGGAAAAACTGTGAGTGTAACTTGGAGTCTGGTACAGGACTACACCACTAGAAAGCCAGACACAGAATAATGGATGTAAGTGAGGTCTCTAATAGCAGATAAATGTGCACTTTTACCAGCAACATGTATCAGTACACCTGCTAAAACATTAATGGCAAAATATATGTTCAACTGGGACTCTGCTGACAAATACTTCCCTATAAATCCAGGCAAATAAAAATGATGTAATGGAGCTATGTCACAGCCTGTACATGTGCACTTATATTCTCACAAATTCACATGCTGTAACAATGACTCAGTAGGTCAGTCTGTTGAATATTTTTGCAAACAGTAAGGTTTGCCATTCATGGTTCTGGGTTCAAATCCGGTGGTGTGAAGCATTTAAATTACATTATTGTGAAGTCATCAATGAATGACTGAGTCATGCAAGCTTTATCCACACAGTGCATTTCAGATGCAATGTCTGCTTTTCAGTGAAGGAAGTCAAAGGCCTGCAAATAGGAACAGACTTGACATATCCCTATACCAACACTACAAAGTGCAGAAAGTGTCAGATTATGCATTAATATGCATTCACAGAGGATTTTAACTTAGGTAATGCAAATGAGGCTGACTAATATCAGAGTGCAGCACATAATCATTTCACAATAATGTTACAGATTAACACAGCTGCACAACTAACATACACATATGGAGGTCCTGCTAGTAACAAGGACTGCCAGCACACACATTCCAGATGACTACCATAATGTAACACATGTCTTGACAGTAGTCCAAATGGTTGACATAATGGTATTTTTAGCCCCTATGTTGCTCAAGGACACAACAAACATGTTGCCTAGTACTCTGTTAGTGATACTGTTGCCTAACATACTTACCTTAAACACATGCCTTAATTTGCAGTTGAATGGGTACCCTCACTCTGACTCCACCTCTACAACAAGGCTGCCACAGCTCCCACAGTTACACTTATAGCTTGTTGTGCTCCAAAGTGTTCTCAATCTCTGCCTATGCCTATTGCCTGCAGCATCAGCTGCAACCTGTAGCACACACATCTGTGTGCAAAACTGGCTGCTACAAATGTACCCTCTGTGATGATGTAGTATCTTGACCTTAGAAATGTCCAGCACAACATATCAGAAAGGGCTTCTAATCTACATGAAGGCCTTAGATGTTGTTCAGTGGTTGCATGTCATTAGCTGATTATACTGTAAATCAGCTGTGTTGGCTGCAGATTCGTTAAGAGCCAATCACCTGGTAATGAGAACCATGTTAAAAAGGCAAACAGCTGGCTAGGGGAACCAGTCTGTATGAAACTTTCTTCACACAGTAAACACGTTGCCAAAAACATTATATATCTACACATATCAACAGATGAGTATTGTACTCCAAGTATGTCAACCTTTTGTTTACAACATGATGCATATGTGTGAATACACATGGGGGAATGGGGATTACAGCATTCAGCCTTTCTGAGAACTGTAATGATGACATGTGATTGATCTCCAGATTTGTTATACCTACCTGTACAATACATCAAGGGTGGAATGCTTTTAGTCAATTTGGCACACTGGTCTAGGGGGAATGTCCCTTTCTAGTGGTTGTAATAGCACACTGCTATTTGTTTGGCACTGTTGTTTTGACATATTATCAGGGTGGTTGCCCCTAGGGGACATACTACAATGGACTTCTGCACTGGGTGTGTGATCATACAACAGTATCTGTCATGGCACACATGGGAATAGCTGTATACACATGCTTATTATGTTTGAACACTTTGGAATATGACAAGCAGTTCACACTGCCAGACATTATGTTCTTGCCGTATCTCTACATAGTGTACTCCCATGTATGTGAGCCATTTTGTTGTCTTTCAGTAAATATGTATGCAAGACACTGTGCTCCTTTAAATGATGTTGAGAAGGATATCATCCTGGAATGCCTGTGCCAACACTGTGAACTCCTATTGTCCAAGGAAGCAAAACAGGGAACAGCGAGCAGCATTGTGAGCTGACCTTGTCCATGATGTTATTGCCATAGGTCACCAGAGCAGGACATATGAGCAGGTTCAACATCATGCAACAGATATGATAAATGCTGCATGCAGAAGAGTGGTAGATGTGGCCAGGGATCGTGGTGTCACTGGTGGAGGGCCTGCAGCAGAACTCAGCCACTGAGGAATTTCTGGTAAACCTAGGAACACATGACAGCTGCCAGGCATCCATCACACTGTATATCATGGATGTGGGTGCCACAGTTTCCATGGCAGAGGAGTGTGCAGGTAAGCTTAGCTTGATCAGTATTGGAGTATTGTAGCATTCAGCATGTCAGGGTAACATACTTTTATGTGAGTGTCAGGTGATTTATTTTGGGGGGGGGTTAACTGCAGTTAGAATCTCATGCTCAGATTTTGACCAACATAACAATTGACAACGTAGCCACTGTAAATGTGAGATATATGAACATATTACCCTGTTAGAATACAGCACTTGGTGGTGTTTACATTACCTCTCCCTCAACGTTTCACAGGTATGTCAGGAACTGGGCAATGCTGTGGCCCTGCTCCTGATAAGCACAACACTGTTTTGTTACAGATGTAGACTTGCTGCAATGTATTCCCTAAAGTGTCATCCCAGGCCTGCTGGCTAGATTGCTGTACTCTCTGCATGATTGCCAACTGAACAGATATTTTCTGACTGTGCATACTTTAGAGTCATACCTATGCCTTGTAGGTGTTACCACATTGATAGATGTGACAGCATTGTCAGGACATTACAGATTGCCATATGTGTCAACTGTGAAGAGTCTTCACAAATGTCAACAGTGCACCTCATTGTTGCTGATGAGACTGCTGTGTAAAGTGCTTTTATTTACAAGCAACTATAGATGTTTGTGGTAAAAGTAATGCCCTCATGTCCTACTATATGAGGTTAGGAGTTAAATAGCAGGTCTGTAATAGTGACAACAGTGTATACAGCTTTACATATATTGCAACATAGTACTGAAGAGCATAATAGTGCAGGTATTAATGCACTGCTTTTCCATTTTTTACCACAGATGACCAGGGGGTTGCTCTCTGTTCCTTATACAACCTGATGATGGTGATGGTGGCCAAAGTGAGTTATAGGTGGGGGTTTTGGGGGCCGAATCTCTCCCAGAGGTTTAAATCCCTCTTCTGCCCTCATTATCACTGCACACAGTCAGTATGCCTACACATACCCAGTCCCTGGAGGTCACAGATATTGGACACTCTGAGGGGGGGCATTGAACAGGAAAATGTGGTTACTGTGGCTTCTGTGAGTGTAGCCAATGGACATAGCCAGAGATGCGGTGCATTTTTACACAGGTGGATTGATAGGGGTGCTCGTTGGAGGCCTGCTGTCCTTCCACCACCTGTTGCTGGTGTCTCATCATGGGCCACTCGGCGTATGTTATGGTCTGTCATGGAGGCACAGGCATGTTCTGAAAGGAATGCCAGATAGATGCTCAGGGTTATGGATGCTGCTCAGTCTGACATCCTTGACTGCCTCCACCATATTGCTGGCACCTTGGACCCATTCACTGATGCAGTGGAAAGATGCTGGTCTAAGACAGATCACAGAATATCCGTCTTGGAATGCACATTGTCTGTGATGGAATGTCTGGTTGGAGTTGAGCATCAGACTCATGGACATAGGTCAGCAACTCCATCTGCTGAGAGTCCATGTGACTGTGCACAATCACACTTCCATATTGGCAGTACATCCAGCATTCCAGAGAGGAATGTGCTGTCCACAGCAAGATGTGGCAGGCCATGGGCTTGTGATCCTGGGTATTCATGTCAAAGACACAGTCCCAAAAGACAGCAGTCACTGTCAGGTACTAGCACCACTTCTAACCTTGGGCATGGAGGTGCAAGTGCAGCTCCTGGCAGAGCCAGATTGCATGTTTGGGTGAAGATACGGTGAACTGTCAGCTTTACCATGAATGGTTTAAAGCTGTCCAATGTGCACACATGTTAGGCTAGCACTGAGCTTGACTGTGCTCATGCAAACACTCACACACTACTGTCAAAATCAGGTCACCTACAGACACATGGCACATTTCCATAGTCCATCTTGCCTGCTTCCCTTCCTGACTTACACACATGCTTTCAACCTATTGGGTCAGCCTAGGCCTCCTGCACTCCCACACAACACCCTGTACAAGTGATGATACCTGTGCTACATCTCTGTCATCCTCATCATTGATGCAGGGAAATAAAGCTACAGTATGTGCCTGATGCACAGGGTGACTATATAAATTATTATGTACTTGTGTAATTCAGTGTTGCTTTGCCATGCCACTTGTACTGGTCACTGACAGATGCTGTATGCTGACATTTGTAATGAGTAAGCCACATTATTTTGTGTACCTTATGGTGTACGATGTTGTAATGGCTATATACTTACACAATGAAAGGTGTGACATGGACCTGTTTATGTTTCAGTTTCAGGCATCTATAGGGGACACCTATGGAAACACAACAGCAATAAACACATAGATATCACAGCACAGGATGGAATGTCAGCACAGATGGAATATGTCTTCAGCAAGGTACAGCACTATAGGTGCATGACCCCATAGGTTCATATGTGTATAATAGGTTAACAAGGTGCAGCACTATAGGTGCATGGCTCCATAGGGGCATATGTGTATAACAGGCTAACAAGGTGCAGCACTATAGGTGCATGGCTCCATAGGGGCATATGTGTATAACAGGCTAACAAGGACAATGGCATCATTTAGCCTGTCCATGCATCTCTAATCTGTCAAAAAGTCTGATGCCCTTGATAAGTGTCGCCAGGGTTTTGGAAGCTAAAACATCTACAAGCTGTGGTGATGGAGATGACCCATCTACAAATTTTCTGTGTCCATTACAGACATTTGTCCTACACCCGTTATGATTGTCTTTTGCATCCCACTGTGTAACATGCACATGATGTGCATTACAGCAGATGTGTAACATGCACATGATGTGCATTACAGCAGATGTGTAATATGCACATGATGTGCATTACAGCAGATGTGTAACATGCACATGATGTGCATTGCAGCAGATGTGTAACATGCACATGATGCGCATTACAGCAGATGTGTAACATGCACATGATGTGTATTACAGCAGATGTGTAACATGCACATGATGTTCATTGCAGCAGATGTGTAACATGCACATGATGTGCATTACAGCAGACGTGTAACATGCACATGATGTGCATTACAGCAGACGTGTAACATGCACATGATGTGCATTGCAGCAGACGTGTGCTTCACATGCATGGGGGCCTGTTACATTATAGTGTACAGTGTCTGAGTTACATACCTGTCTCTCCAGCATGTACTATTTATACCACAGTGATGGTCTAGGTGTGTAGAGCAGGTAATACATGTGTAAGTCCTGCCTTGTATAAGTGGGAGATACACAGTGGGATCTGACACCTCCCTGCCTGGCAGCCATACAAATCCCCTCCAAAACATGTAGGAGACAGGATGTACATATACGTTCATGACACTGACTGTATAGGACATGTTATCTACAATGTGCATTGGTTTACCATGGAACCTGTGTGGCTGTTACAGTTGTCAGATATGCCTGTGTAGTGACATAGCAAAGGTGCCATTGCACTCAATAATAGGTGTGATGAGTACCACATACAGTATAACAATGAGGTGCCATTGCACTCAATGATAGATGTAATAAGTATCACATACAGTATAACAATGAGGTGCCATTGTACATGATGATAGGTGTGATGAGTACCACATACAGTATAACAATGAGGTGCCATTGCACTCAATGATAGGTGTGATGAGTACCACATACAGTATAACAATGAGGTGCCATTGTACACAATGATAGGTGTGATGAGTACCAAATACAATGTAACAATGTCAGTCTGGGATTTACATGCCATGCCTTTCTGTATAGGTTGTACAAAACTGAATAGATCCCCACATTTTACTGACCAGTGAAAGTCAAAGGTTACATTACTCTCTGTGTAAATAAGTCCAGGAGTAATGGCTCAACTGTGTGTTGTGTGCAGACACTACTATATTTTACAGAGGTGGATGACTTCCAAAAGAATAGTATTGTGCAGTCCTTGGCATTTACTATTTGTCAGTGGCTCTGACAACAGCTGAATGTGTGTCTCAGGCCATCCTGGATAACTGTTGGTTCTGTGTGGGATTCAGTGACAACTCCTAATATGCATTCACCTGCTAATGTAGTCCATCAGAGGTCTCTGACAGTGGCCGTGACTGCAGAGAAGGGATTGGCTAGAAGGGGTACTCCGTTAATGATGTCTGACAGAAGTCTACTGGTGACTGGCCTCATTTTAGAGTAGGACTACCCAATGCTATCTTCCCAGATTATGACTATCAGACACTTGGCTATCCACCAGCTGACATACCACTCTGTACATAACCTACACAGTTTTCAGCAAGGCCTGCTGGCCTAATAGGTTCAAAGGTGTGTACTAGTATAATGGCTCTGGAGCCTTTACAAGCCTAGCCCATATGATTACCCTGGCATCGTGCCAGCTGACCATAGTTCCCAGTGCCTCTGTGAGTAAAGCCACTGGGGTGATCCCTCTGGTGAATTTTGTAATTCCCATCCACTCATCAAGATTTCTCTTGAAGAGAGCCAGTGAGGTGCTCTGCTTAACATGTATGGGAAGTCTGTTCCATAGCATGGGCAGTCTCTGGGTTATGAACTTGTCCCTCCAGCATGTTCTGTTGATTGTGGTAATGAGGTTGAGTTCTCTGGAGCATGTGGTTCGGAGGGACTGGGATTTCTTTAGATGTAGCATTTCTAAAAGAGCTGGGCCAGACATGGCTTTGTAAGTCAAGCAAAGATCGCCTCTAAGTAGGCGATATGAGACAGAGAATAGTTGGAGTTTTTTGAGTCTGTCCATATAGGACAAGTGTTTAAGGCCTAGGATCCTCTTTGTGAGGTACTTTTGCAGAGAGACAGGGATTTCTTTAGATGTAGCATTTCTAACAGTGCTGGGTCAGACATGGCTTTGTAAGTCAAGCAGAGATCGCCTCCAGGTAGGTGAAATGAGACAGAGAATAGTTGGAGTTTTTTGAGTCTGTCCATATAGGACAAATGTTTAAGGCCTAGGATCCTCTTTGTGAGATACTTTTGTGGCCTCTCCAGTTGTTGCAGGTGTTTAGTGGGGTACATGCCAAATGGGGAATTGTACTCAATGATTGGCTAATGAGGGAAGAGTAGTGGAAGACAGTGACCTCTTTCTTCCTGGATGCAAGCACATTAGTAATTAGATGTGCCACATAGAAGAACTTTCTGACCACAGTGGCAATGTGGTGGTCAAAAGAAAGGTTGCTGTAAACCTGTGTTCCCAGATCTCTTATAATGCCTTCTGTGTTCAGTGGACTACCATCGATGTGGTAATTCATGGGAACTGGGTTTTTCCTAAAGGGAATGACAGCACATTTTTAGCATTGAGCTTAAGGCCATGGTTCTGACACCAGTCGGTCTCAGTGAGGCCTTTCTGTAGGATGTCAACATCACTTGGAGAGTTAATAATACCTCCCAACTTGCAATCACCTGTGAACTTTGCCAGCCAGTGTCCCTTCGTGTTTGCCTGGTTTGAGAGAAGTAGATACCAAACAGGAGAGGACCCAGGACCGAACCCTGTGGGACTCCAGTCGTGACTGGTCAGCAGTCTGACTTGGAGTCAGCTACTTTCACACTGTGGGTTCTACCTGTGAACCAGTTTGCAACCCACCTAGTGATATAGTGGTTGATGCCTAGATTAGTGAGCTTTTTGTATGATTCCTGAGTGGGGAATGGTAACAAAGACCTTGGCCAGATAAAGGTAGGCTGCATGAACCACCTTGCCTTCATCTACTGTTCTGGTGACTGACTCAAGGAAGTTGACCAAGTTGAGCAGGCATGATCTACCCTTCACAAAACCAAACTTTGTGGGATCCAGAGTTTGGATATTCCCTATATCCTTGTTTATTAGGTCCATAATGATGTGTTCCATAGATTTACATATCAGACTTGTCAGGCTAATGGGGCGATAGTTCCCAGGGTCTGTAGTCAATCCTCCTTTGTGGAGAGGGATGACTGTAGCAGTGCACCATTGGGTAAGGACAAAGCCTGAGGTGATCATGGCTGTGATTGAACAGGGCACACAGGTGAGGTGCCAGTTCAATCTGCAGTTCATGTGTAACAGCCAGGGATATTGTCAGGTCCCACAGAAGCGGTATTCTTGGCCTTGGACAGTGCTGTTTTAACCTGTGCAGCAGTAATACTGGTTGCCAGGCAATCTACTGGTATTGTGAATGAGGGGGAGAAAGGGGTAAAGTTCACACTGAATCTGTTGACCAGTATATTGGCAATATCTTTTAGCTCGGTATTGGAGGTACCATTGTGCAGTGGCTCAGAGTAAGTCTAGGTATTGCCATGGAGATTCTTTACACAACTATAGAAGGCCTTGTGGTTGTCTTTACTATCTGCTGCAGTTCTGTTTTCATAGCTAGCTTTAGAGGATTTGATGAGGGATCTCAACTTTTTGTTGAGGCTGATAAGGGAGTTTTTCCAGTCTTGGAACTTCACCTTATTCTGCTTTAATTTCCTCCTTCTGTTGTAGAGTTTGTTTATGGCAGGGAATCACCAAATTGGCTTCCTTTTTTGGAAGAGAGTGTCTTGGTTCTATTGGGTATGGCAAGATCCATGCATTTGTGTATGTGTTCGTACAGTGCATTGGTATATGATTCAGCGGTCATGCAACTATTCTCCATTTGCATGGGTGCCGTGAAGTTAGCCACTTCTGTTTTTAGGAGCCCAAAGTTAGCTTTGGAGAAGTTTTTCATGGTGGTTACCTTTGTGGGGGAGATGGGAGGGATGTGGATTTACAAGGTGATTAGTTTGTGGTTGGATCTTACCAGGGAGATGTTGACTATTAGTGTAGAGCAATGGTTGCCCATCTTAGTAATGGCCAGGTCAAGGATGTTGCTACCTCTAGTGGGGGTAAAAAAAAGCTGATCTAGGACATTGGAATTAATGAATTCCAGGAAACGTTGGGCAAGTGTATTGGTACATGAGTAGTTTTTCCAGTTAATGGAGGGATAGTTGAAGTCAGCCAGTATGAGAGTGCTAGTTTCAACCCTAGTATTCTCCAGGGTGCTTAGGAACATGGAGTGTAAGTTTTGGGAAATGACTGGGCACCTATAGCAGGATACGACCTGAATTGCTGTCTTATCCAATGTTAGCTGCACCTGAAGTATCTCAGATGCGTTATGTTTGTTTCCAGTCTGGAGGTGTGCACCTCCTTTATGAATATGGAAACACCACTGCCTTTGGAGCTTAGGTCCAAGTTCTGGGGCCAAAAGGAGTGGAATGAGTTATAGCCTGGTAGTGCAGGGGTCCTTTCTGCTGCCTTGAACCAGGTCTCTGTTATGGCACAAATGTCGATGTTCTCCATTTTAAGGAGTGCTTCTAGTGAGTGCATTCTGAGATTTAGACTTCTAGCATTGAACAGCATGACCCTCAGATTGCATTTGTTTGTAGCTGTTATAGTGGTGATTTGGTCTTTGGAACACTACCTAAAAAAGGCACTATAGGGGTGGCAAGACCATTTGCCAGTATCTAGAAGCACAGGGGTAACAGATGCAGGCCATCTCTGGCAAAGCATTGAGGTCTGTCAGTCATGTCATCCCAGGCAGACAGATACTGGATCCTCATAGAATGACACCAAAAACTTAGACAATTGTTGAAATCAATCATTTTCTGCTTGTACTGTGATATCATTTTGAGTGATGGTAGGATGCTGCTCAGGGCTAGGGTCATACCTGCCTGGGTACCTGGGCTACATAATCTGAGAGCTTTTCCATGTCTCTTTTCATGTAGTCCAGGGAAGTCATTCACACCCACATGTACAATAACAGAGTCATACTTGTACCTGTTGTTGAGGGACCTGAGTGCATGCATTATGTGTCGGGTCCTGGCACCTGACAAGCAGCTGACTGTTACTTTCTCCTTACTCTATCTAGTGAGTGGGACATCAGTGTGCCTCACTATCAAGTCAACTATGACTAGTGTGTTGGGCATGCTATTTTGCGTTAGGGGCTTTGGTTGAGTGGCACACTGAGTTATGTGTCTCATGATTAATGTTGTGTTGTGGTGGTTGAGTGCTTTTCTGCCTTGGAGGTCTCTGCTGTTTGGGTAGATTTTTATTGAGAGCCTCCATGAAGGTGGGTGTGTGGTTTGTGTTTTTATGTGTTGGCAGTGCTGGTGTGTGTTCTGGAGGGCTATGTGTTCCATGTGGTGTGGTGCAAGTGTTGACCTTCTCCTCTGGAACAGCTATTCTGGTCTTGGCTGGAGACTGCATGGCTTTCAATTTGGATATATAAGTGCATCTCTTGCAAGTCTGAGTGTTGGGAGGTAAGAGGAGAGGGTTGTCAGTGTACATGAGGCAGTTGCTACATTGCCTCAGGATGCCCAAGTTCACCAGGTTAATAGGAGAAAGCACAGGAAACTGACCTTTAGGCATGCCTGGAGGTCATATTGTCAAAGACCTTGTCAGGTCATGGTAGGTGAAGTGAGTCATATTTCTCTCATCCATTGCATAATTTAACACTCAATGAGGTCCACTGGTAAGGGTAAGGAGGCATGATCTGCCCTTAAGCAAAACAAACTGTGTTTGCTGCAGTGCCAGTAGGTGTATGACATTGTTACTGATCATATCCTTGCTAACTCCTTTCATGGCTTTACATATCAGATGACTGAGAGATCTGGGGACACTGCTTGGCACTGCATGTTAGTGTGCAACTAAGTATTGCAGTTACTTTCTTCATGTTCCTAGAAAAGAGTCATACAAGGTCCAGGCAAACAATGGAAGTAAGAGTAATATGTATACCCTGTGATGGTAAAACTGGAGGTTTTTCACACATATTCTGCAGTTGGGCACTACTCAAGCAGTGTGGACTGAAAGGACACAATTACCTTGTGAAGAGTGCTGAAAGCAGGGGAGTCCCCTGAATCGCTGGTGCATGGAATACCATGCTCTGATACTTTTTCTGTCATCACACACAAGATGTTACTATGAATCTCATGATGAGAAGCATGACACAGCCTGTTTGTTCACCCACATAGTTGTCCCACATCATGAAAGGCTCTGTAGGCTTCACATACCTTCTCCAGGTAGATACCTTGATTAGCTGCCTGAGCAATCAGTTGGCTATAGCATGTGTTATGTCTTCTGCACCAGGGTTGGTGGTATGTCACTAGGGAACTGACCAGATGGTGATCAGGAGCACTTCTACAGTGTCATGTCACAAGATGGGCTGCCAATTGGCTCTCAGACAGAACCCACATGGTAAGAGTGGCAGGCGCCATGCCTGACTCTAAACCAGTCACAAGTGGAGTCTCACAGGGCTCAGTTCTGGGACCCCTCCTGTTCAGTATATATTTCTCCGAAGTACAGGCAAAGGCGGAAGGACTGTGGGTAACCAAGTTTGCAGATGACTGTAAATTGGGTGCAATAATTGACTCTCCAGCTGACACAGACATCCTGCAAAAGGGTCTCACAGAGTCAAACACCTGGTGTTAAAGTCACGGCCTCAAGCTAAATGCCAAAAAATGCATAGTAATCCCATTTGGTAAAAACAAAGTACCTACAAACTAACACATAGATGGGAATCCACTAAGTACAGAAAAAGTAATTAGGGACCTGGGTACCCATGTAGATAGCATGCTCAACTTTGATAACCACATAGCCAAAACAGTCAGGAAATCCTTCTATGTGGCACACCTGATCACAAAGGGTTTTTCATCCAGATCCATGGAGGTGATTGTGCCCCTTTACTCCTCACTCATTAGGCCCATAATAGAGTACAATGCCCCATCTGGGATGTACCTCACTAGACACCTGCAACAACTAGAAAGACTACAGAAGTACCTCACTAAGAGGATTAAGGGCCTTAAACAATTACCCTATGAAGCACAACTAAAAAAGCTCCAGCTCTTCTCAGTCGCTTACCGTCTGCTCAGAGGTGACCTATGCCTGACCTATAGGGCCATGTCAAACCCTGAACTAATGGACATGCTTCACCTCAAAAAAATGAGATCCCATCAGAACCACTCATTCTAGCAACTTGAACCTATGTACAACAATAAACAGGACATGCTGGAGGGATAGATTTCTGTCCCAGCGACTCCCCTCACTCTGGAATAGAATCCCAATCCATGTTCAACAGAACTCCTCTCTGACCCTCTTCAAGAGAAATCTTGATGAGTGGATGTGTAATCGTAAGTTCTACCCTGGGATCACTTCAGGAGCCCTGTTGACAGAGGCCCAGGTTACTAATCTTATGGGGAGGCAAAAGCCATCACTCTGTGGCTAGGCTTATAAATACCCATGGGCAGATAGCCTAGTACTTACCTATGAACCTATGTGCAATGCCCAGTGACATAGATGTCCAAGCTTGCTGAAACAAGCAGCATAGTAGTGGTGATCCATGTTAGGTGACAAATTCATAGCAATTCTTGCATCCTGACCTTCAACAGATTAATGGCAGATATCTGCAAGACATGGCTCTGAGGCCTACTGCAGAGGACTGGCCACCTTTGGGCAAAGTGTGTCCACCTGCCACATGTCCTAGTTATGTTATACTGTAAGTTATGTACCCAGAACACATGTCTGTGTTCCCATATCATGTCAAACAACAACCAGTTTGCTCTATGGTTGCTTGACAGGCATTGTATGCTTGCAAGGCCAATGTAATGTCAGCAAAGGTGAACAAGTCCTCTGTGCATGCATGGACATCCACATCTTCATTGCAAGGAGTGCCTACAAACACTGTGTTTCAGGCTGTCAACCCCAAGGGTGTGGCAGCATGACTCTAACTTTGCTGGACTTGCACAGTGTCACATTTGTAGGTATGGTATTGGGACCAAGCCTAATAACAGGAATATGGTCAATCCAAGGTCCACATGACTGGCAAAGCATTGTATGGCACATTGTCAAGTGTTGTGTTACCTTAGGGGACTGACATAAAGGTGACATGTTACATTTCATCATCTGTCATGACACTGCCTAATGATGATGTGCTGTGATGTGCACACAAGCATGACTGTATTGCTAATGGTACTATCAGTGACTGCTGATGAGATGTGAAGTGTCCCCAGCCCTCTACGTCTATGACACACAAACACAATGTGTGACAAATGTGACTCTATTTCAAACCTTGATTCCATGGTGTCTCACACAGCGGTTAGTATGTATGACTATGAGCATTTTTCCATCATGCACAGCTCACCTCCTTCTCTAGACACACCTGCATGTGTGCAACTCCTTACCAGACACATTCCCAAGTGACAGACACGTCAGAAAATCATGCCGCTGCAGAGCACAGTACACATAATAGTTCATGCACCACTGTCTCACCGTCCAAACACCTGAGGCAAATCTCAAAATCAAACCTATTATTCATAGATGATTACATTGTGAGAACACTGATATCTGTGTCATCAGGCTACATATGGGAAAGGTCACAATTAGCTGTCTGTGCATTGACACAATACACCATACCACACATTGACGCAAGTCAATGAATATCAGGTAATATAATGATGACATCATAGTTCCTGCAGATGTGAACTACTAGGGACATATGTCACCGGACTGTATGCAGACACATGACTGAGTTTAGATACTCTGTATCTCTCACGGGTATGCCCATAGCTTTCAGATGCATTTGACCCTCATCCAGGATGGCAGCTCAATACACATGGAAAATGATGGACATCAATAATTGCCTTAGTGTGTGGTGTCATTGTAAGGGGATCCAGTACATGTCCACCTGGGATGACTTGCTCCACCTCAATGCTTTGCCAGGGATGGTCTTCTTCTCTCACCCCTTGGATTTTGACTACTGACTAAGCCTACTGACACCCCCACAGTTCATCTTATAGGCGCTATCTGGAGGAACAACTTTCCATTCAGAACGCCATCTTCATACAACATCACGGTTATGCTGCTACACACTAGGAATGGCAACACTAAACCCCACACTGTGGAAGTTGACCCCACCTTGAAATATACAGACATTTACACAATCACAGACACCTGGGTCAAGGCTGTGGACAGCACCACAGCCATACCAGACAACACATCCTTCCACATGTTCAGACCTCAAACTGACAGTGTGCAAGGTAATGCAGGTGTTGTATATATCTTCATTATTAATAGATACACATCCAGATTTGGTGAAACACTGTGATTTCCCAGAGACACTGCTGGTGCTATTCACTGCTGGAAGGGCACCTAATTATGCCATTGCCAGCTGTAGGAGCAGCTCCATGAATCCAGACACTCATTGTGCTTATTTGAGTGTACTTGTGTCTATCATGATATATTAGTACACCATGGTTTGCAGTGAGATTAAGTAACCCCCAGCTGTGTTGGTTAGTCATGCTGAAGCTCACTTGCCAAAAGGTTAGTCCATGCCCTTAACTACAATGCCCTGGACCAGTGGCATGATGTAGTGCATCATGTGTTTTCCAATATGAGTGACCACTGCAACCCCCCCCCCCCCACTGTGAAGTCTTCCCTGGTGAGATCAGACTACAGATAAGTATCAGATGTAACCCCCCCCTAGCAGATCAGTGTGTGTGTGCATGTACCTTTAAGAAGCTACCCACAAGTTTGCACAAGTGTATAAATACTAAGCCCGTGTGAGCCTGACTGCTATTTATAGTTAGCTGTTGAGATGTGAACATGTATGTATGTAAGGTCTGCCTGTTAACCGGATCATTTATATTTTATGATGCTGCTATCCATCCTGATGATGTATTAAAGCATCTAAACAAAATACCCCACCTGCTTGTCATCTATGATAGATAAGAATGAGCAACACCCCCTGCAGAAAATACAGAAATATACTTCAACAAAGCAATTTATTTTGTCCTATGAGATGGTTTACATAGCTTGACTGCATCACCTCCTCAGATGGGACAGGCAAGTATACAGAGCTCTACACTCATGCATTATGTAAGCAGTAGTACAACTGCATTGACTCGGCTGTACCTGACAGGAGGAAAACAAGCTCCTCATGGCACTGCAAACCTTCCTGGTGGACAACTGCCATTAGCAGGCCATACAGTAAGAGGTGGGCATTGCTGTGAGACAGTTGGGGCGAGGGTGCTCCTCTAAAATGGAGGCACAACCTCCTCAGCTAAAGCAAGCACATAGTGTTGTTGTGACATTGTGCAGACACAGTATGTGACAAAATTAACCTCCCCACAAAGCAAAACCACAATGCACAGTGTAGTTACATATGTAACCTCAGAGGACAGGCCCAGATTGTTGGTGAACTCCTACTTCATGATACCACATATAATGGGTCTATAGTCATAGCTTACCTGTTGTCCCACAGGTTCTTCATCGGCTTAATCCACTGTCCCCACCACATGTGCTACATGACATTCCTACAACCTGCCTCATATCTTCTATATCTACAGACCAGGTCATAACTGGCCTCTCTATGGGAGATACACAGCATCTATTGGACATGCTAACATCCTAGGCTGCATACTACATGGGGAAAAAACAAGGATTACTAACACCATTGGGAACTCTTTGCAATCATACTATAACCACTGACTGCTTCCCAGCTGACTGGACAATGGCAACTATCTCCTTGCACAGAGGTGGTGCATTCACCGACCACCAGATCTATGGACCTATTTTCCTGAGTAGCCACATCTGTATGCCCATGGGGCAAATCTTCATGGAGCTGATCAGCAAACATATATGTAATCTACAAACAGTAGACTGTACACAGTTTGGATTTCTGACAGGGAGATCATGGCTGTTATACCTGGTGAACATGTCTGGGATAGTCACCAAGGACATGGGTGAGGGGACATCAGGGCATACAACCCCCTGGACTTGGCCAAGCTGTGTGACTATACCCCCACTCAGGCATCATTGACAAAGCACCCAGTTAGGCATCCATGCTAATATCATTATAAGGGTCACTAAGTGGTTCACTGATGGAACACCTACTCAAAATAGGGGAATCCGCTTCCAATAGCTGATCTGTAAGCAGCAGTGTTCAACTGGACTCAGTCCTGGGTCCTCTACTACTTGGAATCCATTTAACCATGATACAAGTGAAAACTGAATGTCTGTGGCAGATAGTGTTGGCTGATGCCTGCAAACTGTGAGCTGACATAGAGTCTATGAATATCTTACAAGAGGGTATTGATGAACAAATACCTGTTGACATACTATTGGCTGTAGACTCCTTGCAAAAATATATATGTAGTAGCATTTCCATCGGTAACACCTATGTTCCTTTTAAATAGCACATCAGTAGCAACATGTGATGTACATACTCAGGGGGTGATAGACCTGGGCACACATGCCTGGCTACACAGGTTTACTCCTAATGTACCTGAGATCACCATGTCTCCACTGTGGAAAGACAGGAATCATGTGTCATAACTGAGGGTACAGTCACCAGAAATTGAGATACTTATAACCTCTATGTACTCTTCCCTCAGTATGCCAATATTTGAGTGCAATGGCCAGTTAGTAATGTACCTTTCCAAGCACCACTGGCAATTACACACAACACAACACACAACACAACACACAACACAATGGTCCCTTAGAAGGAACTTCATTTCTTCAGTCTCTGTTCAATGGGGATCATCTGAAATTACTGTCATTGCAGCCTGTGGCATATACACTACTCAGAGTTGATCTCTGCCTTGCATATGGGCAATGTGTGAACCGGCTTGATTGCAAATGCTGTGCATCTGTAGGTGGCATGGTACACAGATTAGTCACTATAAGGACATTAACCTGGTATGTGACATTAGTAATACATGCTGGTGAGAGAGATCTGTCTAGCAGACTTTAACACACCTTTGAAACAGAATCCTGCCTAATGGCTAATAGAGCTCCTCAGTGGACCTCATCAGATGCCATCTGTATGTTTGGCTGAGTGCCATCATTTCACCACAGGGCTTCTGCCTGTATCCCTCATGGACAGGGGCAAAATGTGCTCATCATGTAAATAAGGGTGAAAGCTTGGCTAGGATTGTGAAAGTTGTAGGGCTATTAGGCTACTAAAGTTCAAATATCCTATAATACCATAAGCTGATGTAAAATGCTGTAACAGCCGCACACACAAACCTGGCTACATTGAGGATAGCACCACTTCCAATTATTGTTTACAGGACACAGCAGAGCACAGACACACACACACACACACACACACACACACACACACACACACACACACACACACACACACACACACTCCAAGTTGGCTGCATGTAGATTAGAACACTTATCTGTCTAATGGTATACACTACAGATCACAGTATGTGACGTATGCGTTACACCTCAAGTCTGTTTATCCTATCTCTTTAGTGCTTTGTATGCTTGATGACATCAGCAGACCTAGTTGTGGTCAGGCATTTAGAGGCCTACATCACCTGCTACACCAGAATACTGCAAAATCCTACCTCTTTCTAAGTTACTGAGGTGATGCTTACACTGAAAAAAAAAACAAAACATGTAGGCTTTACTGAATTCCTCCCTCTATTAAGTCACTGTGCGAGCCACCTTAAACTCTCTCCAGCCTTCCCATGAATAAAAGCCATTAAAGGGAGGTACATTTTGTCCTCATTACTTCTGAAGCAGCACTGTGCTAACACTGCCCCTCAGGAATAACTGTCCGTACCGTTTATTACAAACTTTTTCAACTTACTCAACATAGAAGCTGATACTTTGTGCCCCTTAATCTCTTCCCCCCTCACCATGTCAGTCTGAATACAGTGATATAACTTCTTCTGAGCTTTTTGTTTTCACTGTTGTCCTCTGTCAGGGGTAACCAGAACCATAGTTAGGGTAGGGTTAAGAGTATAGCTGCCCCTGTGCACCTGTCAGAAACTGCTAAAGAGCATGATGGGCAGTAGCCATGGGGGCATGACTGGAGTATTAGCATTCTTTAGTATGTTGCAGGTGATAATGTGACCGTGAATGTATTTAGTATCTGTACCAAAGACGTTATGTAAGCTCCCTGCTGCACTTGTTAGGACAGTAAGTTACAGTGTATTTAGTAACTGTAGGAAACACCTTGCGTAAGCTCTGTGCTTCAATTCTATTTTTTTGTCCTTTTTTGTTTTTTTTTTAATGTTTTAATCCTCAGCTTACAACTTGAAATTGAGAAGAGTCCCTGTTTGGGGAGTGCTCAGGGTGCCAAAAGACTTTGCTGTGTCTCTGTATGTAAATGATTTTCAGCAGCATCAGATATGCTTTCACCCCATGATTATCAAGAAGCTAAGTTTCATTCTGCATCTTTTGCATTTCAGAGCAAGAATGGATGTTTTACCCAGTGGACCAATTCATTATCTGCTACATTAAGTGCACATATTGTGTAGGCATGGCGGTGGGCCATGTGCACGCTAGCATGCTGTTTGGTATTTATTAAACAGCTCTACACATAGTATAGAGCTGCAAAACAAAGGCAAATAGCAGAATACATTAATTAATGTTACCATAATTAGTTGAATTACATGCTCATAAACCAATTTGACACAGCAGAGCTACTCAGGAAACTATAAAGCAATTGTGTACATTCAGTGTAGACATTTACCCTGGAATCCAAAACTCTTTGGATTACAGCCATGATTACACTTAGAAAAAAAGGATGCTAGCATTTTCTGGTGCTATCATTAACTGTATGTGCAACAGGCATTAATTCAGCATGCTGCTGCTGCCAGATCTTGGCCAAGAAGAAGGAGGGATTGTACAGCTTGTTTGACTTATTCTTGACTTTGTGACACACAATTTGTAGAGTGACACTGCCCAGATAGGAAAACAATAGCACAAGTAAGCAGCCTCTGCTGCTTTCAATGGTGGCCCCAGGGAAATCGCGGAGAACCCATCCCAGCGGAAGCAAACCTATACATAGCATTATGTATTCGATATTGTACATTTCAGAGACAAAGAGGGGGGTTATTTTTGGTGTCATAGGCTTCAGCTTTCAGAATATTAAATTAGTTTCTAAATGCAATGCCACAACATGCAAGGGAGCATAACTGTTTCCCAAGAATCCCACAGTAGAGAGTAAGAATCATGCAGGAAAATTATGTAAAAGTACACTTCCCTGAAGTATTGTGGGCCATATATTCATATATTGCACACAAATAGAAATAAAAGCCCCACCCAGTGAAAAGGGAAAGAGGTGCATCAATTGAAAAAAGATACCAAAGGGATCATTTACAAACTGTCTGAGTGTCCATAATGCCAAATGGATCACTCTACAAACTGTGTGGTTGTCTGTAATGCCAAAGGGATCATCTGCAATGTCTGCGCAGGTTACCAAGGCAGTTTTCAGGATTCACACATATCGCACTCCTGTGAGTTGGACAAAATGCTTGCTAGGGGTAACTTTCCACAAGGGCAAAGAGTGGGAGATGCAAGTTATGTTGTGGAACTGTGGCTCATGACACCCATGAAGAAACCACCCAACCCCACCGAGCAAGAATACAATGATGCCCATGCTCCAACTATGAATGTCATAAAGAATGTGCATTTGCCTTGCTCAAATCAAGGTTCCTGTGACTAGGCACCTCAGGAGGTACCCTGAGGCCATCTCTGCCAAAATATTCAGAGTCTGTTCTATGTTGCACAATATCATTCTCAGGAGGCAACTTCAATGTGGACAGCTATGGACAGGACCACAGTTCTCAATGCCATTATGGAGACACAGGGAGAATCAAGCAGTTCTTCAACTGGACGAACCACAATACTCTGATCAACTGTAAATAAAAGTGTTGAAAAAAATAATAAAAGTGTGTTACCCTCAACCTGTCCTATATCTGAGGTCTCTGTATCATGGGTATGCAAAAGTGTGTGTGTGTGTGTGTGTGTGTGTGTGTGTGTGTGTGTGTGTGTGTGTGTGTGTGTGTGTGTGTGTGTGTGTGTGTGTGTGTGTGTGTGTGTGTGTCTGTGTGTATGGGGGAAGGGGGAAGTGATATGGGCAAGTATTTGCTGGATGTGTATGCGTGTGTCCGCATGAACACAATCAAGCACTCTGCTAGCACTATGTCCTGGCATCTTGGACAACTGTGAATCATGCATGGTAGAGTTGTCAACTCAGCCGCGTCACCCCCAAGCAAAAGAACTACCTTTCCCAGGAGTTGCACTGCTAGTTCTTTGTACCTGATTAGGAATTTGCGTGCCACCTGATCGTGACTGATGTCTGCTAGATGAGCTATCATTGCAACTGTGTCCAGGACCACAATCACATGGCTTACTAAATCTGGGTGTGGACACTGCATTCACTGATAGAACAGTGGAAGTAGTGCTACTGCAAGAGTGAGATCTTGATCGGCCATGTTGGCTAACACTGGATGATGTAATGGCTCTATGGGCATGTGAATGCTGACCTTCCCCAAGCAGACCTTCATTTACAAAAACTGCCTGATCCATTGTGTCATTCATCTTGTCCAAAGATTCACCCACATGGTTCAGTCAGTCCTGCACACCAGGATGCACAATGATTAGGGCTCAGACTATCTCTTCTGTGGCCTTAGTGGAATGAGCCTGTGCCTCTTTCACATATGAAAAAGAGAGACGAAATAGAGATACCTTGCCCTAAACCAATTAAGTCGTCTACTTAGCTTAGACCATGGCTATAATTTGGCTCATAATAAACAACAAAGTATAAAGACTTCTCCTCTCTTTGACAATGATTTAAAACTGTATAGCTCATCAGATGAGGAACTGAAAGCACAACTGCAAGTTGTCAAAACTTTTACAGATGATATAAGAATGTAATTTGGTCTTTATAAATGTGCAACTTTTAAAGCAGGGAAACCGCAGAACCAATAAAACATCAGTTTGGGACAAGAATGTGATATAAAATAACTTGAGCATGAGGGAGTGTATAAATATTTGGGAATTTATTTATTTATTTTATTTATTTATTTAGTTAACATTTGTTTACTGGGAAAGTCCGACTGGACACAGGTCCTTTTTCAGCAGAGGCCCGTGGAGAAAAGCTCCATGAGTAACAGTAAATTTTAATGCACAAATTACAATAATCAATAAAGTATAAAGTAAACAAAATGTAGTATACATAAGAAAATACAAATTTGTTACATCATGACCGCAAAACCTAGGCTTTGAACTTAGCTAGTACTATTTGTAAAGTATGACTTATGTCAAGATATAAGAGTAAGACAGTCTGGTAGGAATAAAAGATTAAACACAGGGGAAGAAGTTGGATATGGTTGGGGTGTACTGTGATGTATCACAGCATTCACGAGGGGTTAGTACAGGAACATAGCCACTTATTTTTTAGATAAGCTATAACTGATGGCTTAAAGTTGTTTGTGGACAAGATTGAGATATTGGAGTTAGGAAGGGAGCTCCATATATGAAATATATAGCTAGAAAATAAAGATTTTCCTGCAGTGTTACTGGCCTTGGAGAAAGTGAGTAAGTTCTTATTGTTAGAGTGAAGTGGTCTGCTGGAAATGTAAGGAAGAATGAGATTTTGTAGTGCAGGGATTCTGGTTGGTTGTGTTATAATTCTGTGAGTTAGAGACAGTTGGTTGTAAAGAATAATGTTGGGAAGTTCCAGCCAGTCTAGTATTCTTAAAGTTGTACAATGATGTGTTCTTTATGGGCAGTCAGATGCAAACTTGACAATTTTATTATAACATGCCTCTAGTTTAGATAGGCCATTTTTCCTAAGATTAGTTAAAATTGGAGAGGCATATAGTAGAGTGGAGAGCAGAAGGGCTTGTACTAATGTAATTTTGGCCAATTTGGTCAGGAAACTATTGTGCCTATATAGACTTCCAAGTTTTTTATGGACTTTTTTACCATAAGGGAGACATGTAAGTCACTTTTTGTTATTGTCTATTTGTACACCAAAAAGCTTTTGTATGGGATGTCAGGGAGATGACAGTATTGTCTATGGCTATTATGTTAAATGGTGAGCATGAGATCGATGGCTTATTAGGTTGGAAGAGTAATAATTTAGTTTTGTTTGGGTTCAGGATAAGGTGGGCATTATCTAACCATGTTTCAACAGAAGTGAACGATTCCTGTGTTTCAGAATGAAGAGCTGATAGAGAAGTGGCAGCACAGATAAGTGTTGAATCATCTGCATACTGTATTATAGAACCATGTGGAGTAGCTGTGTGTAGATTATTAGTCACAGATAAGTCTTGAATCATCTTCATACTGTATTATAGAACCATGCGGAGTAGCTGTGTGTAGATTATTAGTCACAGATAAGTGTTGAATCATCTGCAGACTGTATTATAGAACCATGTGGAGTAGCTGTGTGTAGATTATTAGTCACAGATAAGTGTTGAATCATCTGCAGACTGTATTATAGAACCATGTGGAGTAGCTGTGTGTAGATTATTAGTCACATATACGTGTTGAATCATCTGCATAATGTATTATAAAACCATGAGAAGTAGGTGTGTGTAGATTATTAGTTACAGATAAGTGTTGAATCATCTGCGTACTGTATTATAGAACCATGAGAAGTAGGTGTGTGTAGGTTATTAGTCACAGATAAGTGTTGAATCATCTGCGTACTGTATTATAGAACCATGAGAAGTAGGTGTGTGTAGATTATTAGTTACAGATAAGTGTTGAATCATCTGCGTACTGTATTATAGAACCATGTGGAGTAGGTGTGTGTAGATTATTAGTCACAGATAAGTGTTGAATCATCTGCAGACTGTATTATAGAACCATGTGGAGTAGGTGTGTGTAGATTATTAGTCACAGATAAGTGTTGAATCATCTCCAGACTGTATTATAGAACCATGTGGAGTAGCTGTGTGTAGATTATTAGTCGCAGATAAGTGTTGAATCATCTACAGACTGTATTATAGCACCATGTGGAGTAGCTGTCTGTAGATTATTAGTCACAGATCAGTGTTGAATCATCTGCAGACTGTATTATACAACCATGTGGTGTAGGTGTATGTAGATTATTAGTCACAGATATATGTTGAATCATCTGCGTACTGTATTATAGAACCATGTGGAGTAGGTGTGTGTAGATTATTAGTCACAGATAAGTGACGAATCATCCACAGACTGTATTATAGAACCATGTGGAGTAGCTGTGTGTAGATTATTAGTCACAGATAAGTGTTGAATATCTGCGTTACTGTATTATAGAAACATGTGGAGTAGCTGTGTGTAGATTATTAGTCACAGATAAGTGTTGAATCATCTGCAGACTGTATTATAGAACCATGTGGAGTAGCTGTGTGTAGATTATTAGTCACAGATAAGTGTTGAATCATCTGCAGACTGTATTATAGAACCATGTGGAGTAGCTGTGTGTAGATTATTAGTCACAGATAAGTGTTGGATCATCTGCAGACTGTATTATAGAACCATGTGGAGAAGGTGTGTGTAGATTATTAGTCACAAATAAGTGTTGAATCATCTGCAGACATTATTATAGAACCATGTGGAGTAGCTGTGTGTATATTATTAGTCACAGGTAATTGTTGAATCATCTGCATACTGTACTATAGAACCATGTGGAGTAGGTGTGTGTAGATTATTAGTCACAGGTAAGTGTTGAATCATCTGCAGACTGTATTATAGAACTATGTGGTGTAGGTGTGTGTAGATTATTAGTCACAGATAAGTGTTGAATCATCTGCAGACTGTATTATAGAACCATGTGCAGTAACTGTGTGTAGGTTATTAGTCATAGATAAGTGTTGAATCATCTGCATACTGTACTATAGAACCATGTAGAGTAGGTGGGTGTAGGTTATTAGTCACAGATAAGTGTTGGATCATCTGCAGACTGTATTATGAGCTGCCTGTTTGTCCTTAGAGGAGTGGTTTAAGGCAGTAACTTGTAGTTTATTGGCCATTTTGGGTCATTTCCTGTCTTTTCCAGCCCCCTGCTATAAAGCGCACTTTGGCGGGCTTTTCCAGCTATTGAGAACTCAGCACAGCTCCTCGTGGTGGCCAGCAGTGTTCCTTTAGCAGCAGAGACCAGAAAAGACTACCTTTCCAGATTTTAAGTATTTTTCTTGGCTTTTTCGACCTTTTGAAACTTTTGACCACTGTTTTTACTTGTTTTATCGACGTTTGCACTGTTTTTACTGTCTTTATAAGCTCAAACTGTTTACTGCACTTGCTAATTTAAGTTTTGCCTAAAAGTTAAATTACAGGCTAATACACTCAAGTGTACTAGCGTTTGCTAGCAATTAGTCAAAAATTATAGCATTTATTGTGTTTTCTGCCTTTCTGTAAAAAAATCTTGAAAAAAAACAAAAAAATATCTTTGTTTTCCATACTTTCCTAGCTAGTGTTCCAGAGACCAGATTTTGCTGATCCCTGGGCTTTGTCTTGGTTCCTGTGTTACTCCATTTTCCTTGTTTGGTCAGGGGGAAGTTTCTTTACTCACCAGTGAGAGTGGGGAGTACTGAGCTGCCTGTTTGTCCTTAGAGGAGTGGTTTAAGGCAGTAACTTGTAGTTTATTGGCCATTTTGGGTCATTTCCTGTCTTTTCCAGCCCCCTGCTATAAAGCGCTTTGGCGGGCTTTTCCAGCTATTGAGAACTCAGCACAGCTCCTTGTGGTGGCCAGCAGTGTTCCTGTAGCAGCAGAGACCAGAAAAGACTACTTTTCCAGATTTTAAGTATTTTTCTTGGCTTTTTTGACCTTTTGAAACTTTCGACCACTGTTTTTGCTTGTTTTATTGAAGTTTGCACTGTTTTTACTGTCTTTATAAGCTCAAACTGTTTACTGCACTTGCTAATTTAAGTTTTGCCTAAAAGTTAAACTACAGGCTAATACACTCAAGTGTACTAGCTTTTGATAGCAATTAGTCAAAAATTATAGCATTTATTGTGTTTTCTGCCTTTCTGTAAAAAAATCTTGAAAAAAACAAAAAAAATCTTTGTTTTTCCATACTTTCCTAGCTAGTGTTCCAGAGACCAGATTTTGCTGATCCCTGGGCTTTGTCTTGGTTCCTGTATTTCTCCATTTTCCTTGTTTGGTCAGGGGGAAGTTTCTTTACTCACCAGCGAGAGTGAGGAGTACTGAGCTGCCTGTTTGTCCTTAAAGGAGTGGTTTAAGGCATTAACTTGTAGTTTATTAGCCATTTTGGGTCATTTCCTGTCTTTTCCAGCCCCCTGCTATAAAGCGCTCTTTGGCGGGCTTTTCCAGCTATTGAGAACTCAGCACAGCTCCTCGTGGTGGCCAGCAGTGTTCCTGTAGCAGCAGAGACCAGAAAAGACTACCTTTCCAGATTTTAAGTATTTTTCTTGGCTTTTTCGACCTTTTGAAACTTTCGACCACTGTTTTTGCTTGTTTTATCGAAGTTTGCACTGTTTTTACTGTCTTTATAAGCTCAAACTGTTTACTGCACTTGCTAATTTAAGTTTTGCCTAAAAGTTAAATTACAGGCTAATACCCTCAAGTGCAGTGGCGGATTTAGGCCTGGGCGCAGGGGCGCGCGCCTCCCCTTTTTTTAAAGCCATTATTCATTTGTGGCTTAAAAAAGGAAATGCACTGTTCTTCTATAGAAATCCGTTGTGCTGCCAAAACAGTATCTTTCCGTTTAATTTTCCCAGCACTTTTTTTATTGCTAGCGTCAAGGATGCATCGGGAGATACAATTGGAGGTTTCAACCAGGTGACCTTTTCTACAATCCTCAATAGTTCTCCAACTGCATCTCCGACTGTAGTTTCCTGAACTTGTGTTTGCTGATAGTTTCGAATAGAGTGGATTCCCCAGTTACTAGAAGCACTTGGTAGTAGTGGTTAAGCCAAAAGTGCAGATTTGATTTGATCCCGAAGACTTTGTTCCAGGAATTCTCAAGTGAGAATAAAACATCAGTGAATCAGAGGTAATTTTTATTTTCCTTATTTCCTTAGGCAAGTCTTGAAGAAATCCCGCCAAAGTGGTACAATCGTGCGTATCCCTCGTTTGGCGCTCTGCTGTACTTTTTCACTGAATCAGCTTCTGCGCCTGTCTTACATATTATATGTTATTTTATTTTATATGGAAAGAGTCTAATATGAAGTAAAAAAAGAGGAAGGAGAAGAAGTAAAGGGAAATGAAAGTTTTACCATTAGAAAATCAGTAAACAGGTTAAGACTTAGGGAAAACGACATAAAACAACTTAAGGGGTAAACACCACATCTTGAAGTAAAACTGAATGCAAACAATGCTATTAGAATTAAAGGAAGTCTAGTGAAATGTTCTCTTTTATCGGTATTTCTTTACTAATTTACTAATACTTAGCTTGGTGAAGTGGACTCGAGTGCTGAATTTTTGTTCATCTCCGTAGCTGACTGTTTAGTCACAGGTCACTGAAATATTCTTTTAACATTTTTATTGATTATAAACATAGGGGGATTATAACAGATTACTAAAAACTGAAGGAGAGGCATGCATAAACTACAGTTTTCTGCATAATTGTTATCAGACTGTGGATGAGGTGTTCTCTTTTGTCTAGCGATCCAGACCAAGCCTCAGCCTTTATTTTGTTACATCAGCTGATTTGTGTTTCAAGCCGTAAAACAAGGCGACTATTCAAAGCAAGTCAGATAGTGTATTGCTGTTTATAATTGGTAGAACAGATTGAACACGTAAAGGGACATTAAAGTAGTATCCGTCAAGAAATACAATTTAAGACTAAGCAGTTACGAAATGTTACTGGTTATGGTGAAGGGTACTTTCTTTCATTTTTTTAAACATGATTTTTCGCTCCTCTGGCAGAATGCAAGTTCAATTTTGGTCAAGTTATGGATGCAACTAATTCAAAATGGTGGTTTAGCAGAGGTTTCTTTGATTATCTTTGAATTTTAAAGATTGTTTTTACTTTTAGATGCAGTTGCATTGATGCAAGTTTAGCTTAAAAAACACAAGCCAAAGATAAAGTAACTTTTTTGAACGTGTAATATCCCTGAATTGCTGTTGATTTGGCTGTACCCCTCAAGGCTCCTCCCTCCCTGCCTCCCACCCCTTGAGACCTTGTCAGGCCACCTTACTTATTGTATAAAGGCTGGTCTGGAGGTCGAGCGGCGCTGTCTGTGGGCGGGTGGTGCTGAAACTACAGATGCTCATTTAGCCATGTGGTCACTAGTGCTGGTTCGTCTCACCTATACAGATCCACCTCTGGGAGCTGCAGGTAATCTATCTGAAACACAAGGAGATAAGGGGATGGATAGGATCATGTATCACCTACTAGATGGCACGATATGTGTCAAAGAATCCAGAATGCACACCACCAGTGGACCCATCTGGTATCAAGTGACTAATGGGCTGGTGATTGTTAGTACTTCCCATGATAGTGAAGACCAAGTAGTGGGTTGCAATATCCAAGACAACCTGAGGGCAGTGAAAGCATTCACAGAAGTTTGTCGACTGGAACTGAGGTCTCTGGGGCATACTAGCCAGTCCAATACAGGAAACAGGCTTACTGCAAACTTCTCCAGAGTGGCCGAGGTCACAGCAGCGTGTCAGTCTTTTTTGCGAGCCGAACCGTTTGCCAGAACAGGAGCACAAAAGCAGCTGCACAGGTCCAAGAGGGGTTTCACCTACCCTGGAACTTTGTGGTGCGGAGCCAGCAACAATGCTGAGAGTTATGACCACCTGGGTAAGGACAGCATGCGTTTGGAAATAGAGCATGTAATGTTTTGATAACAAAATGTGATAGTGTGGTTGAAATTACTTTCCAAGATGGTCTTTAACTATTAAAGATATATTTAACTTGCACCATATTTTGTAGCTACGGGAGGATATCTCCTAAATATGGGTTATGCACATGTTTTAGCATAAATGAACTAATATAATTATTGTCACTCCTTATCATTATCTGATTCACCAGATAGTTATATACTCCAAGGTTTAGTAACAAAAAGTCATAACGTCTGATGCTGCAGTTTAGAATGTGAGGTCAGGACCGACCAAACAAGGTGAAGTAAAGTAGGGGGTGTATTGGAAATACTTCAAAATCGTCAACTGCAAGTACAACAGCACTGTGGTGTACAAATAAGTATCCTTGCATTATTGCTACTGAAGCTTTGTTTCTGTCCTCAGTTAGCCTTGTGACCTTTGAACCTCCTCAGAGCTGAGATGCAGCTCCCCATTCGTTTTTTTTTTTTTTTGGGGGGGGGTGGAGACATTTTAACACCTATTTCTCTTCAGGTGAATTTGTAGAGACAGACAAGTGTTGCCGAACCCATGATGCCTGCCCCCATGTTATTTATCCATTCAGCTACGCATATGGCTATAGAAACCTCCGATGGCATACCATCAGCCACTGTGATTGCGACAAGAGTGTGAGTTTTCTTGTCATTCATCAGTTTTACTGAAAACCTCAGCTTTGGCCGGCTAAGAACTTGCTGTATTCAACTGGACGTATAAGAGAATTTAAGTACCTTTATCTGCACTTTTTTTTTTTAAAAATACAGTATTTAAATTGATTTTAACTGTGTTGCAGGAATATTAACTGAACTGGAAGTTTTGACTCTGCTCTTCAGTTAGTCCCACTCACCCTCCCTGTTTTTGTTTTGGTGTTAATCTTAGTGGCCTTGAAACTGCCCGCCCCTCTTGTAAATTTGTGTTTGGATACTCCTTCTGGGCCCATCTTATTTGCTCACTCAACTGAGTGCAGTGAGATCATATTCTGATTTCAGGCACTCCTACTGTGTACAAAGAGAGCATCTGGGAAACAGAAAAAAAAATTTAAGCTTGTTTCCTGCCTTTCCTGTTAAGTGGTATAGACTATTTGTAGGCTTCTGAGCCCCAAGCCCTTCTGTGTTGGAGGGAAGCCTTCTAGCTTAGTTTTTTTTTTTCTTATAACTAGCCAGTTTTCTAGTTTCAGCACTCAAATCTGTTTCTTTGATCTCAGCACTTGTTCAGAAAAAAAAAAAAAAATTTAATCTGCTTTTACTGTGCTTGTGTTTCTACCTACTTTATTTTACTTTTGCATCATCTTAAAAGTACTCACTTGTATTTATTACTGCTTGGTGTAACTCATTCCAAGCCTTTTGGTTTAAACACTTAGGCTTCGGACCAGTTGTTTTGCATTGAGAGGGTTTGTGGTCTGCACTGTAGTGGCAGAACAGGTAGCTTACATCCTTCTAAGTTGGGAACTGCTGATTGAGGGCTCAGTGTCTTGTTAATCTAAAAGTGTATTAATTCTGGTTTAAGCACTTGGGCTTTCAGGCCAATTATTTTACATTAAGAGGATTCGTGGTCTGCACTCTTGTGGGAGGAGAGGCTGGACTCTGCCCTTCTGAGCTGGGAATTTCTGGTTAAAGGCTTATAGTGCATGCATGTCTGAACTGCTTCTTACTGAAGTTGGTGCGCCTTGTTTGCTGTGGCATAGACTGGATTCGGGCCTGCTGGATCTAGCTTTGTTTGTGTAGCTTGAGCACTAATCCAGGCATTCTCTAAAGTATTCAATTGTATTTATTACTGCTTGGTAGTAACTTGATTAAAGTGTAGCTATCTTTCTAAGTCTTTTAGATTAAGCACTTGGGCTTCAGACCAGTTGTTTTACATTAGGAAGGTTTGTGGCATGCACTGTGGTGGCAGGACAGGTAGCTTTCATCCTTCTAAGTTGGGAACTGCTGATTGAGAGCCCAGTGTCTGTTATTCTTAAAGTGTATTAGTTCTGGTTTAAGCACTTGGGCTTCAGGACAGTTATTTTACATTAAGAAGGTTCGTGGTCTGCACTCTTGTGGGAGAAGAGGCTGGACTCTGCCCTTCTGAGCTGGGAATTTCTGGTTAAAGGTTTATAGTGCCTGAATATTTGAACTGTATCTTACTGAAACTGGTACACCTTGTTTGCTGTAGCATAGACTAGATCCAGGCCTGCTGAATCTAGCTTTGTTTATATGCTTGTTGTTTGTTTGCTTGTTATTTCCCTGGGCGCTAATTCCAACTAATACAGCGGCTTCTCAGCTTCTGTGGATCACTAGTGATATCTGCATTGCTTACTGTACTTATTTCCTTGTTTCACTTGAAAGAAAGTTACTGTTTGTCGTTTTGCATTTAAGTTACCTGTAACACATTGCACTTAAGTTACCTGGCACTTGCTCACTAAAGCAATTATATAAGTCAGCACTAAAAATTAAAAGCACTACACCCTCACTCTCCACTGGCCCTTGTTTTCAATTATTAAGGAATTCCCAATATTATTCTAGCATGTCCAAAGGTCAGTTGTCAATCTCCTCTCCGGTCCAGCTGGTGAATCTGGGAATCTTGAGGCAATGTTACAACTGCCTCATGTACACAGACAACCCTCTCCTCCTCCCAACAAATTCCAACACATGTAAGAGATGCAACCATATAGCCAAACTGGAGGCTAAGCTCTCTCAACTCAGTACTGGCATAACCAGTCAGGAGGAGAAGGAAACCACACTCACTACAATTCCAGTCTCACATAGACCTACCACGACAGCAAACCAAACACATAATCACACAAAAACATACTTGGAGGCTCTAAATAAAGATCTACCTAAGCAGCAGAGACCTCCAAAGCAGACACCCAAGCAACCGCTACCCCAAAACAAAACACGTGCAACATATATCTCACAAAGCCAGTGTGCCGAACAGTCACAGCCCTTAAGACTAAACAACACACCTGATACACTTGTAATAGGTGACTCTATCGTCAGGCACACTGACGTCCCGCTCACCAGGCTGAACAAGGAGAGGGTCACGGTGAGCAGCCTGTCGGACGCTAGGATCCGCCACATAACACAAGCACTCGGGTCACTCCAAGGCAAGTACAAATATGACTCAGTCATTGTCCATGCTGGTGTGAATGACCTGAGACGTACCTCCCTGGACTACATGAAAAGAGACATAAAGGAGCTCTCTGAGCATGTAGCCCAGGCCGGTATGACCCTGATCTTGAGTAGCATCTTACCCTCACCAAGAATGATGCCACAATATGAAGACAAGATGATCAATTTCAACAATTGGCTTAAGTACTGGTGTCATTCAAAGGGGATCCAATGCCTGTCAGCTTGGGATGATATGCTCGACAAGCCACGATGCTTTGCTAGGGACGGCTTGCACCTGTCACCCCTGGGCTACCCCTATAGTGCCTTTTTTAGGCAAGGCTCAAAAGACAAACCCACCTCCATAGGTATCACAAGGGATAAGAAACTAAGAGTAATGCTACTCAATGCCAGAAGTCTAAACCTCTAGATGCATGCACTCGAAACTCTCCTTAGCATGGAGAACATCGATATCTGTGCAGTAACAGAAACCTGGTTCAGGGCACCCGAGAGCACCCCAGCACTACCAGGTTATACCTCGTATCATGCTTTTCAGCCCCAAAACCTGGACCGAACCACAAAAGGAGGGGGAGTATCGATATTCATCAAAGATACCCACACCTCCAGGTTGGTGGCAAAGCACGAAGCATCAGAGACTATCCATGTGCAACTAACAGTGGGTAAAACTTCCTTCCAGTTTATAGCCTGCTACAGACCACCCTCCCAAACCCAGGAACCCCACTCGGCCTTCCTGAGAACACTGGAAAATATGAAGGTCTCTCCAAACACCATTATATTGGGCGACTTCAACTACCCAAACATAGACTGGGAGCATTACTCTAGCTCCAACACCCTAGCCCAAAGGTTCCTAGAATTTATAAACTCAAATGCTATGGAACAATTTGTTACCACTCCCACAAGAGGGGAAAACATACTGGACCTGATAATCACCAACATGGGGACTCTATGCTCCAGACCAGAAGTGTATCCCTCACTGGTAAGATCAGACCATAAACTAATCTCACTGGATATTCACATCCCGACCCCACACCCTGCCCAGAAAACCACAGTGAAAAACTTCTCTAAAGCAAATTTCACACTCCTCAAAACCGAGGAGGAATCCTTCAAAGCCCCCGGGCCTGTGGAAAATACGGCCCGGACCGCAGAATCCTTTATAAACACATTCTATGAACACCTTCAGGAATGCATGGATCATGCAATCCCGAATAAAACCAAGACCCAATCCTCCAAAGGCAGACGTCCTGCCTGGTGGACCCCAGCCATAAACAAACTATACAATAGAAGGAGGAAGCTACTAAATGATAGAGCAAAATCCCAAAAAGGGAAGGCATCACTGAGCAGTATTAGCAAAAAAACTACGGGCACTCATAAAATTGTCTAAGGCCAGCTTCGAGAGAAAAATTGCACAGGACACTAAGGATAATCACAAGGCTTTCTTTAGTTATGTTAGGAACCTGGGTGGTAATTCCCAGATATGCTCAGAATTAGTCCAAAATGACAAAAAATACACTGAACCCACAGACATTGCCAACATCCTAGCTGACAGGTTCAGCACAAACTTCTCCCCCCCCTCCCCAACAAAAGGGAAAATATCTATCCCAGCAGAGTGCTGCCCCCCTGACATCTCAGATGCTCAGGTAAGAGCCGCCCTCTCCAAAGCAAAAAACACAGCATCAATGGGACCAGACGGTGTCCCGGGCTGCGTCCTACATGAACTCCAAGAAGAGCTAAACCCAAACATAAAACTACTGTTCAGTCTCAGCCTTACTACAGGATATGTGCCCAAAGAGTGGCGTACAGCAACAGTGGTCTCTCTCCATAAAGGTGGTGCCTCAACCTGGACTCCTGGAAACTATCACCCCATAAGCCTGACTAGCTTAGTCTGCAAAGCTATGGAAAGGATCATCATGGACCTCATAAATAAAGATATTGGGGACCTACAGACACTGGATCCTACCCAGTTCGGCTTTAAGGGCAGATCCTGCCTCTTAAACCTGGTTGATTTCTTTGAAACAGTCACCAAGGCGATTGACGAGGGGAAGGTGGTCCACACAGCCTACCTGGACCTCGCAAAAGCCTTCGATACGATACCCCACTCGGGCATTATAGATAAGCTCACCAGCTTAAATATAAACCCCTATGTCACTAGATGGATTGCAAACTGGCTCAAGGACAGAACCCACATGGTTAGAATTGCTGGAGCCATGTCAGACTCCAAACCAGTTACAAGTGGTGTCCCACAAGGCTCAGTCCTGGGACCTCTCTTGTTCGGTATATATTTCTCGGAGGTACAGGCCAACACGGAAGGACTGTGGCTGACCAAGCTTGCAGATGACTGCAAACTGGGCACCATAATCGACTCTCCAGCCGATACAAGCATCCTCCAAAAGGGCCTCATAGAAACAGACAACTGGTGCCAGAGCCATGGCCTCAAGCTAAACACCAAAAAGTGTATAGTCATCCCCTTTGGCAAAAACAAAGTGCCCACAAATTACCACATAGGTGGTAATCCATTAAGTACAGAAGAATTCATTAGGGACCTGGGGACCCAAGTTGATAGCAATCTCTCATTTGACAACCACGTGGCCAAAGTGGTTAGAAAAACATTTTATATAGCCCACCTAATCATGAAGGGAGTCACATCTAGATCAGGGGAGGTCATCGTGCCTCTTTACTCATCCCTCATCAGGCCCATAATTGAGTACAATGCCTCTTTTGGGATGTACCTTACCAGACACCTGCAGCAACTGGAAAGACCCCAAAAGTACCTCACCAAGAGGATCAAAGGGCTCAAACAGATGCCATATGCTGCCCGGTTAAAGAAACTCCAGCTCTACTCAGTGGCATACCGCCTGTTCAGAGGCGATTTGTGCCTGACGTATAAAGCCATGTCCAACCTGGAATTAATGGACATGCTGCACCTCAGAAAATCCAAATCCCATCGAGCTACGTGCGAGAGACTTGAACCTCAGCACTGAAATAAATAGGACATGCTGGAGGGACAGATTCATAACCCAGAGGCTCCCTTCACTCTGGAATAAAATCCCAGTCCAGGTTAGGCAGAGTCCCTCATTGACTCTCTTCAAGAGGAATCTTGATGAGTGGATGGGAGATCGTAGGTTTACCCCGGGTATCACTTCTGTGTCACTGTTAGACAGAGGCACAGTATACTAACCTTGAAAAAGGGCATAGCAAAATAAATTTAAAATGGGTGGTGAAAGCCAAACACATTCTGGCTAGGCTTATAAATGCCCTAGGGCAGATAGCCTAGTATGAACCTATGAACAATACATTATCTGCGGACTTGCACAGATTGGCATAATTAGCATACAAGGAAAGGTGTAAATGCTGCTATATATATATATATTTTTTTTAATCTTCCAATTACATTATTGTATTAGCAAATATACCTGTAACTGATAATTTATATTACCATAACATGATCGTTTATCATTAAAGAAAGTCACTGTGCTTGTTTACATACTTCTTAACCTTCCAGGTTTTCTCAGTGCCCTGATTTTTGCTTCATATTTTTGTCTGCTATTCATAAAATTTGTGTTTTTTTTCTGGCAAGTGACTTAGGACTTAAGTCATTAAATAATGACACATTTTAGTCTGTGAAAGATTTGTGAAAATCATTACAGTTGAGTGGTATGGCTCATACATTAACAAATTTACGTCCGTTGAATGAACTTCTTTATATTGTTGCATAGGAGGGGCTGACATAATCCTCTATTTTTGTTAAAAAAACAGTCATTTATTTGTTACAAGAGATTATGTAAATTAATGCATTTTACATGTATCCATAGCTGATCCAGTAATAGTAACTAAAATAGTTGGGATGCTTGTGTTCTGATTAGTCAGTGCTCAGCTGCTTTTCTTGAACTCCTTTTACTGTACTTTTTTACTCCATCTAAAAGTAATCCACATGCGTTACATCTGCTTACGGGTACTGCTTTGACATTTTTTTCTTCTTAGTCCCATCTCCCACATATACAGACTTTTCATCCCCTAACCTAAATAGCTACTGGAAACACATATTTAATTTCAGAGCTTTGTGCTGAAGTATACAATGATTGACAGAGCACCACAGAGGTTTGGGGCTCTGTTATTCTTTGCCAATATCGAGGTAGGTGGGACCAAACAGAAAGCTCAAACTTTGGAGTTGTATTATATGGCTACAGAGTTGACAATACAATGTGTAACTGTGGTTTGTTAGCAGGTATTTTTTTAATCTCTGTCAGGAAACCAGATTTTACACAGAGTTTGTACTCTTTGTCATAACAGCGAGCAGGTTTGCAAATGTTAATTTCGTCAGTAAGAATTCATGGCAGAAATTGTCGCTTGCATTTACTATGAAAAAAGAAAAGCACATAAAGACAGCTTGCCTGTGACAATCTGAACAATTAAAGCATGTCACTCAACAGAAATCATTCATCATTTCTACAATAAAACACACAAAGAATGAATGAACTGTGCTCTTATTTATGCTTCCTCTGCCTTTACTGGCATTTATATAGACAGAGTAACAACTACTTCTAATGATCTGCCCAATCCCCAGCTGTATTTGTGTATACAAAAACAGGTAGGACATGAGCAACAAAATTTTATCATTTAGATGTTTTGATCAGGCTGTAAAATAACTGTAATTGGTCAATTATGGGTGAACTGCCCGATTTACTGTGACTCCCTGAGTAAACATTGCATTTTCTTACTGCAGTGCTTTTATTCTAATTAAGCATAAATCTATGAGTGAACTTACTTTTAACCTGAATTTGTACACACATGCTAAGGCAGCCCCTGTTCCTTCCCCTTCTGATTGCCACCGTGCTTCTCAGTTCACTTGGAATGACCCATGTAGTCTGTGGGAATATAGGGATGTTTTGAAACTAAACTGCCTTCAGACATAAGCCAAAGTATATTAACATTATGCTGTCACATTTGTTTTTTACATGGTATAGCCCAACATAGTGACGCAGTTTTGAGAGAAATACTAAAAGCAGTAAAGCTGGGATAAATTCAATTTAAGTTTATAGATCTTGAAGATTGTCATCTTTACCAGTATGCACTTTAAAAACCTAAAAGTTCCAGAGGGAGCCTTCCACCATGGTGAACTTATTTCCTGACCTTCTTATTCTTCACTGAACCTAAAGACTCAGAAGAAAAGTTAATGATTTCAAAATGTGTATATACTTTCATAAAAAATGGGAAATCAAAGAATTTTAACCTCTCAGTTTAGTACCAGGTGCAAGGCAGACTTTTATTTAGTGTAAGCCATGGCCACTGTTACACATAGTTTAATTAGAAAGTTTGAAAAACTGAACTGAGTAGTAAATTGTTAAATGTTTATGGTGGCTTGAAAAGTGTTGAGCACAACATCTTTTCCTTGTTATAACTCATTGAGGTTTAGTGGTTTAATAAATAACGTGTAGCGTTGCTCCCATAGGAAACTATTATTCATTATAACTTTTAACATTTATTTCAGAGGTGTCTGACATTTAATATCTAAATTCTGTTTTCTTTATTGTTTAAGTACTACAAATAAATCTATCTTTTCATAATTTTGCATTTCCACATCTGTTTTGGTGGATTGAGGTTTGTTTAATAACAAGACGGAAGCATTATAATCTATTATAGAAAATGTATAAATATATGCATCCCTCCCTCTCTCATTCTCTTCAAACGTGTGTCTGTCTGTGTGTATGCATGTATGTATGTAGAATTAGAGTAATTTATATAGTATACAAAAGGGAGGTGTTGTGTGAGTCTGTTAAGCTGCTGCACACAGCGCATACACTCAACATTCTTCTAATAGTAATGAACTTTGTTAGAGTTGTCGGGGTGAGTTGTTGATGGTGGCTTAATTTCAGAAAGTTTAAGGTGATTTTGAGTCAGACTCTGATGTTAAAAGTTTTATACTTTTTATTCTCCAAAAAATGGGTGCTGATGTAAAACTGAAGGAGTTGGGTCTAGGAATGTGGTGTGGTACTAACACAGTACAACTGCTGCACTAGCAGAGTTCCTGCAGGTGGGTGAGGCTGATGCTACTGTGCTGCACATGCAGTGGCAGTCACATGCGAGAGGAGAAGGTGAGGTAGCTGGATTGGACAGTGTGTTTTTGTCTTCCGAGGAAAAGAGGACAAGACACATGTAGCCCTCCCAGTTTCAAGGTCAGGTGAAAGGTGTTAGGGTTCAGAAGAAGGTCTGTGTTAGCCTTGATCTTTTGTGTGTGTGTGTGAGGGATGTACTACTGACATTTGTGATGTGAAACACATTATGAAGCATGCAGATAGAAACTCTGAACAAGGGAACACATTCCATTTAATGTTGTATTACAGTTCTGCAATTACCTAAAATGCTTTTTCTTGTTGAATTGAATCCACAGTGTGTGTGTATATGTCTGTCTGTGTCGTTTGTTTTCTGGTTGCAAGTTGCAGTGAATCTGAGCATGGTGGCATCACCCCGCTGGGTAGTTTTGACATGTTCCCTAGGTGGTTCACATATCTTTATTGAATGGTGCTGTACTGTACTACTGTATTTGTGTGCTAAATGTTTAATGATAAAGCAAAATTAGTTGTAATTACTTTATTGTGACCACATGTATGTAACAGTATTTTAGCAAAATATGGAAAAATAGAAGGGTTACCTATGCCTGATGGTGTGTGTTACTTAAAGTCACAGTTTCCCCTGGCTTTATTTATTTATTTATTTTTGCACTATCATAATCTCTGGTTCCATTTTGTGCCAGTTCCACTGGATCAGTGGGATAAAGTTCCAAGTACATCCCAGCTGACTCCCGTTCAGTTAGTGGCTTAAGGCTCCTGCTGGCTTCTCTATAGGAGTGAGGTTCTGATGGGACATGCTAGAGACAAGACCATCACTGTGTTGCCAGTGGGAAATACTTGAGATCGCAGCAGTTCATTGCCAAGCTAAGTTTCTGTTGGAGTCACAGATAAGGGTTGCATTATTGTAGAGATGGGTATACCCCTTTGAAGAAATCTGTATCATGATGACGCCTTCACAAATAGTTGACACTCAAATCATTGATCAGAAAGCGTTGAACATCTGCGCCCCCCCCCCCTTTTGCAGATTCCTGGATCCGCCACTGAAGTGTACTAGCTTTTGATAGCAATTAGTCAAAAATTATAGCATTTATTGTGTTTTCTGCCTTTCTGTAAAAAAATCTTGAAAAAAACAAAAAAATATCTTTGTTTTTCCATACTTTCCTAGCTAGTGTTCCAGAGACCAGATTTTGCTGATCCCTGGGCTTTGTCTTGGTTCCTGTGTTTCTCCATTTTCCTTGTTTGGTCAGGGGGGAGTTTCTTTACTCACCAGTGAGAGTGGGGAGTACTGAGCTGCCTGTTTGTCCTTAGAGGAGTGGTTTAAGGCAGTAACTTGTAGTTTATTGGACATTTTGGGTCATTTCCTGTCTTTTCCAGCCCTCTGCTATAAAGCGCGCTTTGGCGGGCTTTTCCAGCTATTGAGAACTCAGCACAGCTCCTCGTGGTGGCCAGCAGTGTTCCTGTAGCAGCAGAGACCAGAAAAGACTACCTTTCCAGATTTTAAGTATTTTTCTTGGCTTTTTCGACCTTTTGAAACTTTCGACCACTGTTTTTGCTTGTTTTATCGAAGTTTGCACTGTTTTTACTGTCTTTATAAGCTCAAACTGTTTACTGCACTTGCTAATTTAAGTTTTGCCTAAAAGTTAAATTACTGGCTAATACACTCAAGTGTACAAGCTTTTGATAGCAATTAGTCAAACATTATAGCATTTATTGTGTTTTCTCCCTTTCTGTAAAAAAATCTTGAAAAAAACAAAAAAATCTTTGTTTTTCCATACTTTCCTAGCTAGTGTTCCAGAGACCAGATTTTGCTGATCCCTGGGCTTTGTCTTGGTTCCTGTGTTTCTCCATTTTCCTTGTTTGGTCAGGGGGAAGTTTCTTTACTCACCAGTGAGAGTGGGGAGTACTGAGCTGCCTGTTTGTCCTTAGAGGAGTGGTTTAAGGCAGTAACTTGTAGTTTATTGGACATTTTGGGTCATTTCCTGTCTTTTCCAGCCCCCTGCTATAAAGCGCGCTTTGTCGGGCTTTTCCAGCTATTGAGAACTCAGCACAGCTCCTTGTGGTGGCCAGCAGTGTTCCTTGTAGCAGCAGAGACCAGAAAAGACTACCTTTCCAGATTTTAAGTATTTTTCTTGGCTTTTTCGACCTTTTGAAACTTTCGACCACTGTTTTTGCTTGTTTTATCGAAGTTTGCACTGTTTTTACTGTCTTTATAAGCTCAAACTGTTTACTGCACTTGCTAATTTAAGTTTTGCCTAAAAGTTAAATCACAGGCTAATACACTCAAGTGTACTAGCTTTTGATAGCAATTAGTCAAAAATTATAGCATTTATTGTGTTTTCTGCCTTTCTGTAAAAAAATCTTGAAAAAAACAAAAATCTTTGTTTTTCCATACTTTCCTAGCTAGTGTTCCAGAGACCAGATTTTGCTGATCCCTGGGCTTTGTCTTGGTTCCTGTATTTCTCCATTTTCCTTGTTTGGTCAGGGGGAAGTTTCTTTACTCACCAGCAAGAGTGAGGAGTACTGAGCTGCCTGTTTGTCCTTAGAGGAGTGGTTTAAGGCATTAACTTGTAGTTTATTGGCCATTTTGGGTCATTTCCTGTCTTTTCCAGCCCCCTGCTATAAAGCGCTCTTTGGCGGGCTTTTCCAGCTATTGAGAACTCAGCACAGCTCCTCGTGGTGGCCAGCAGTGTTCCTGTAGCAGCAGAGACCAGAAAAGACTACCTTTCCAGATTTTAAGTATTTTTCTTGGCTTTTTCGACCTTTTGAAACTTTCGACCACTGTTTTTGCTTGTTTTATCGAAGTTTGCACTGTTTTTACTGTCTTTATAAGCTCAAACTGTTTACTGCACTTGCTAATTTAAGTTTTGCCTAAAAGTTAAATCACAGGCTAATACACTCAAGTGTACTAGCTTTTGATAGCAATTAGTCAAAAATTATAGCATTTATTGTGTTTTCTGCCTTTCTGTAAAAAAATCTTGAAAAAAAACAAAAAAAATCTTTGTTTTTCCATACTTTCCTAGCTAGTGTTCCAGAGACCAGATTTTGCTGATCCCTGGGCTTTGTCTTGGTTCCTGTATTTCTCCATTTTCCTTGTTTGGTCAGGGGGAAGTTTCTTTACTCACCAGCAAGAGTGAGGAGTACTGAGCTGCCTGTTTGTCCTTAGAGGAGTGGTTTAAGGCATTAACTTGTAGTTTATTGGCCATTTTGGGTCATTTCCTGTCTTTTCCAGCCCCCTGCTATAAAGCGCTCTTTGGCGGGCTTTTCCAGCTATTGAGAACTCAGCACAGCTCCTCGTGGTGGCCAGCAGTGTTCCTGTAGCAGCAGAGACCAGAAAAGACTACCTTTCCAGATTTTAAGTATTTTTCTTGGCTTTTTCGACCTTTTGAAACTTTCGACCACTGTTTTTGCTTGTTTTATCGAAGTTTGAACTGTTTTTACTGTCTTTATAAGCTCAAACTCTTTACTGCACTTGCTAATTTAAGTTTTGCCTAAAAGTTTTCGGTTAAAAATCAAGTTACTGTTTTATTTTAAAAAAAATTTTAGTTTAA
>NC_056737.1:1023755592-1023790592 GCF_019279795.1 Protopterus annectens
TTCTTATAACCTTAAAAGATCTTTGCTTTTGTTTTTTAAAGTTTAAGCCTTTAAACTTTGACACTGTTTTTGTCTTTTTTATCAATTTCATGTTTTCTGCTTTATAACTCAAATGTTACTGCACTTGTTTATTTTGCCTAAATAAATTACGGAAACTCAAGTGTTAGCTTTTTAGAATTGTCAAATTATACATTTATTGTGTTTTCTGCCTTTCTGTATAATTAAAAAAAAAAATCTTGTTTTCCATTTCCTAGCTAGGGTTCAGAGACCAGATTTTGCTGATCCCTGGGCTTTGTCTTGTTCCTGTGTTTCTCCATTTTCCTTGTTTGCAGGGGATTTCTTTTACCATAGAAGGGACTGAGCTCCTGTTTGTCTTAGAGACGGTTTAAGCATAACTGTTAGTTTTGCTTTTGGGTCATTTCCTGCTTTTCAGCCCAGTCTGCTTTAACTTGGTTTCAGTATGAAATGCCCGCCTTTGTGTAAAATCTGAAAGACAAAGAATAACTTCTTTCCATATTTCCTAATATTTTCCAGGCCCATTTTGCTATCCTGGCTTTGCATTGTTCTGTGTTTTCCATTTCCTGTTTGTCAGGGGAGTTCTTTAACCAAAGTTACTGCTATACTTCAGTTTTCCTAAAAGTAGTTTAAGGCAGTAATTTAGTTACTGGCTTTTGGTCATTTCCAAATTTTCAGCCTCTGTTACGCCTTTTGGCTTTTAAGCTAAAAGAAAAGAACTTCTCTTGCTAGCAGTGTTGTAGCAGCAGACCAGAATTTGCTACCTTGGATTTTGGTTTTTTTGCTTTTCACTTTGAACGTTCGGCATTCTTTGCTTTTATCAAGTTTGCTGTTGCGACTGTTTGTAGACAAATGTTTCGCTTAATTTAAGTTTTGCAAAAGTTGATTTCGGTATTCCCACTGACTACTTTTGTGCTTTAGTCAAAATTAGCATTACTTGTTTCCTCTTGTGCAATTCCGTAAAAAAAATCCTAAGCATACTTTCAGCTTTTAGTTTTACCAGCTTTCGATCTCTGACACTTTCTTGCCCTGTTTTCTCCATTTTCAAAGTTTGAAGGATTTTCTTTACTAAGCTAAGATGGGTACTTAGCTAACTTTTGTCTTGAAAAGTGGTTTAAGGTAACTGTTGTATGCCTTTTGGTCATTCAGTCTTAACCTTCTATTAGGTTTTGCGTTTTCAGAATTGAAAACAGAACATCCTGTTGTGGCTACAGTGCTCATGTAGTCAGAGACCAGAAAAGATTCTTTCCTGTTTAATGTTCCTGTGTTTCTCCATTTTCCTTGTTTGGTCAAGGGGAAGTTTCTTTACTCACCAGTGAGAGTGGGGAGTACTGAGCTGCCTGTTTGTCCTTAGAGGAGTGGTTTAATGCAGGAACTTGTAGTTTATTGGCCATTTTGGGTCATTTCCTGTCTTTTCCAGCCCCCTGCTATAAAGCGCGCTTTGGCGGGCTTTTCCAGCTATTGAGAACTCAGCACAGCTCCTCGTGGTGGCCAGCAGTGTTCCTGTAGCAGCAGAGACCAGAAAAGACTACCTTTCCAGATTTTAAGTATTTTTCTTGGCTTTTTCGACCTTTTGAAACTTTCAACCACTGTTTTTGCTTGTTTTATCGAAGTTTGCACTGTTTTTACTGTCTTTATAAGCTCAAACTGTTTACTGCACTTGCTAATTTAAGTTTTGCCTAAAAGTTAAATTACAGGCTAATACACTCAAGTGTACTAGCTTTTGATAGCAATTAGTCAAAAATTATAGCATTTATTGTGTTTTCTGCCTTTCTGTAAAAAAATTTTGAAAAAAACAAAAATATATCTTTGTTTTTCCATACTTTCCTAGCTAGTGTTCCAGAGACCAGATTTTGCTGATCCCTGGGCTTTGTCTTGGTTCCTGTGTTTCTCCATTTTCCTTGTTTGGTCAGGGGGAAGTTTCTTTACTCACCAGTGAGAGTGGAGAGTACTGAGCTGTCTGTTTGTCCTTAGAGGAGTGGTTTAAGGCAGTAACTTGTAGTTTATTGGCCATTTTGGGTCATTTCCTGTCTTTTCCAGCCCCCTGCTATAAAGCGCTTTGGCGGGCTTTTCCAGCTATTGAGAACTCAGCACAGCTCCTTGTGGTGGCCAGCAGTGTTCCTGTAGCAGCAGAGACCAGAAAAGACTACCTTTCCAGATTTTAAGTATTTTTCTTGGCTTTTTCGACCTTTTGAAACCTTCGACCACTGTTTTTGCTTGTTTTATCGAAGTTTGCACTGTTTTTACTGTCTTTATAAGCTCAAACTGTTTACTGCACTTGTTAATTTAAGTTTTGCCTAAAAGTTAAATTACAGGCTAATACACTCAAGTGTACTAGCTTTTGATAGCAATTAGTCAAAAATTATAGCATTTATTGTGTTTTCTGCCTTTCTGTAAAAAAATCTTGAAAAAAACAAAAAAAATCTTTGTTTTTCCATACTTTCCTAGCTAGTGTTCCAGAGACCAGATTTTGCTGATCCCTGGGCTTTGTCTTGGTTCCTGTATTTCTCCATTTTCCTTGTTTGGTCCTGGGGAAGTTTCTTTACTCACCAGTGAGAGTGGGGAGTACAGATCTGCCTGTTTGTCCTTAGAGGATTGTTTTAAGGCAGTAACTTGTAGTTTATTGGCCATTTTGGGACATTTCCTGTCTTTTCCAGCCCCCTGCTATAAAGCGCTCTTTGGCAGGCTTTTCCAGCTATTGAGAACTCAGCACAGCTCCTCGTGGTGGCCAGCAGTGTTCCTGTAGCAGCAGAGACCAGAAAAGACTACCTTTCCAGATTTTAAGTATTTTTCTTGGCTTTTTCGACCTTTTGAAACTTTCGACCACTGTTTTTGCTTGTTTTATTGAAGTTTGCTCTGTTTTTACTGTCTTTTTAAGCTCAAACTGTTTACTGCACTTGCTAATTTAAGTTTTGCCTAAAAGTTAAATTACAGGCTAATACACTCAAGTGTACTAGCTTTTGATAGCAATTAGTCAAAAATTATAGCATTTATTGTCTTTTCTGCCTTTCTGTAAAAAAATCTTGAAAAAAAACAAAAAAATATCTTTGTTTTTCCATACTTTCCTAGCTAGTGTTCCAGAGACCAGATTTTGCTGATCCCTGGGCTTTGTCTTGGTTCCTGTATTTCTCCATTTTCCTTGTTTGGTCAGGGGGAAGTTTCTTTACTCACCAGTGAGAGTGGGGAGTACTGAGCTGCCTGTTTGTCCTTAGAGGATTGGTTTAAGGCAGTAACTTGTAGTTTATTGGCCATTTTGGGTCATTTCCTGTCTTTTCCAGCCCCCTGCTATAAAGCGCTCTTTGGCGGGCTTTTCCAGCTATTGAGAACTCAGCACAGCTCCTCGTGGTGGCCAGCAGTGTTCCTGTAGCAGCAGAGACCAGAAAAGGCTACCTTTCTAGATTTTAAGTATTTTTCTTGGCTTTTTCGACCTTTTGAAACTTTCGACCACTGTTTTTGCTTGTTTTATCGAAGTTTGCTCTGTTTTTACTGTCTTTATAAGCTCAAACTGTTTACTGCACTTGCTAATTTAAGTTTTGCCTAAAAGTTAAATTACAGGCTAATACACTCAAGTGTACTAGCTTTTGATAGCAATTAGTCAAAAATTATAGCATTTATTGTGTTTTCTGCCTTTCTGTAAAAAAATCTTGAAAAAAAACAAAAAAAATCTTTGTTTTTCCATACTTTCCTAGCTAGTGTTCCAGAGACCAGATTTTGCTGATCCCTGGGCTTTGTCTTGGTTCCTGTGTTTCTCCATTTTCCTTGTTTGGTCAGGGGGAAATTTCTTTACTCACCAGTGATAGTGGGGAGTGCTGAGCTGCCTGTTTGTCCTTAGAGGAGTGGTTTAAGGCAGTAACTTGTAGTTTATTGGCCATTTTGGGTAATTTCCTGTCTTTTCCAGCCCCCTGCTATAAACAGCGCTTTGGCAGCTTTTCCAGCTATTGAGAACTCAGCACAGCTCCTCGTGGTGGCCAGCAGTGTTCCTGTAGCAGCAGAGACCAGAAAAGACTACCTTTCCAGATTTTAAGTATTTTTCTTGGCTTTTTCGACCTTTTGAAACTTTCGACCACTGTTTTTGCTTGTTTTATCGAAGTTTGCACTGTTTTTACTGTCTTTATAAGCTCAAACTGTTTACTGCACTTGCTAATTTAAGTTTTGCCTAAAAGTTAAATTACAGGCTAATACACTCAAGTGTACTAGCTTTTGATAGCAATTAGTCAAAAATTATAGCATTTATTGTGTTTTCTGCCTTTCTGTAAAAAAATCTTGAAAAAAAACAAAAAAATATCTTTGTTTTTCCATACTTTCCTAGCTAGTGTTCCAGAGACCAGATTTTGCTGATCCCTGGGCTTTGTCTTGGTTCCTGTATTTCTCCATTTTCCTTGTTTGGTCAGGGGGAAGTTTCTTTACTCACCAGTGAGAGTGGGGAGTACTGAGCTGCCTGTTTGTCCTTAGAGGAGTGGTTTAAGGCAGTAACTTGTAGTTTATTGGCCATTTTGGGTCATTTCCTGTCTTTTCCAGCCCCCTGCTATAAAGCGCTCTTTGGCGGGCTTTTCCAGCTATTGAGAACTCAGCACAGCTCCTCGTGGTGGCCAGCAGTGTTCCTGTAGCAGCAGAGACCAGAAAAGACTACCTTTCCAGATTTTAAGTATTTTTCTTGGCTTTTTCGACCTTTTGAAACTTTCGACCACTGTTTTTGCTTGTTTTATCGAAGTTTGCACTGTTTTTACTGTCTTTATAAGCTCAAACTGTTTACTGCACTTGCTAATTTAAGTTTTGCCTAAAAGTTAAATTACAGGCTAATACACTCATGTGTACTAGCTTTTGATAGCAACTGGTCAAAAATTATAGCATTTATTGCGTTTTCTGCCTTTCTGTAAAAAAATCTTGAAAAAAAACAAAAAAATATCTTTGTTTTTCCATACTTTCTTAGCTAGTGTTCCAGAGACCAGATTTTGCTGATCCCTGGGCTTTGTCTTGGTTCCTGTGTTTCTCCATTTTCCTTGTTTGGCCAGGGGGAAGTTTCTTTACTCACCAGTGAGAGTGGGGAGTACTGAGCTGCCTGTTTGTCCTTAGAGGAGTGGTTTAAGGCAATAACTTGTAGTTTATTGGCCATTTTGGGTCATTTCCTGTCTTTTCCAGCCCCCTGCTATAAAGCGCGCATTATCACGTTTTAGCACGATTTAGCGTGGAGCTGCCATCGTTGCACACTAGGGCAGCAGCGGTTAATCATGTTTAAACTATTCGGGCTACCTAAAGTCCACTCTTCAAATTTTCCCTTAAAACTACCTTCCTCGAACTATACTACTGTTCTAATTAGTGTATCCTATAACTAAAAATTATCTTTACTTGACTCCAAAGTAGACTATTCTCTATCTGTAAAGCCCAGCACTTGCTCCTACAGTACTTATCACCTTGATACAGCACTCTTGTATAGATAGTACCCCAAAAAGGCAAACCCCATTTCTCTGTCACCCACATCCCCCGGAACCTTTTTTAAGTTTTTTTGTCTATTCCTTCTAGCATGTCGAGGGATCAGTTGCTAATGTCCTCTCCTGCTCAGCTGGTGAACCTGGGAATATTGAGGCAATGTTACAATTGCCTCATGTACACAGACAACCCTCTCCTCCTCCCAGAAAACACAATTACATGCGAGAGATGCATCTATACGGCCAAACTGGAGGCTGAGCTCTCTCAACATAGGACTGGCAAGACCAGACAGGAGGAGAAGGTAACCACACACACTATAGACCCAGTCTCACATAGTACCATCACAACCTCAAATCATACACATAAACACACAAAGACATACTCGGAGGCTCTGATCAAAAATCTACCAAAACAGCAGAGGCCACCAAAGCAGACACCCAAACAACTACCACCTCATAACACAACACCTGCAACACATAGACCACACAGTCAGAGTGTCAAGCAGTCACAGCCCTTAAGGCCAAACACAATGCCAGACACACTAGTCATTGGTGACTCCATAGTCAGACACACTGACGTCCTGCTCACCAGACTGAGTAAGGAGAAGGTCACAGTAAGCTGCCTGTCGGGAGCTAGAATCCGCCACATAACGCAAGCACTCAGGTCTCTCAACAGCAGGTACAAGTACGACTCAATCATTGTCCACGCTGGTGTAAATGACCTGAGACATACCTCCTTGGACTACATGAAAAGGGACATTGAGGAGCACTCTGATTATGTAGCCCAAGAAGGTATGACCCTGACCTAGAGCAGTATCCTACCTTCACCAAGAATGATGCCACAATACAGAGATAAGATGATCAGCTTTAACAATTGGCTTAAACTCTGGTGTCATTCAAAGGGGATCCAATGTCTGTCTGCCTGGGATGACATGCTGGACAAGCCACGCTGCTTCGCAAGGGACGGCTTGCACCTGTCACCCCTGGGATTCCGGATTTTGGCAAAGGCTCTTGCCACCCCCATAGTGCCTTTTTAAGGCAAGGCTCAAATTCTAAACCTACCACCCTAGAACACAATAAAGAAAAAAAACTAAGGGTAATGCTGCTCAATGCCAGAAGTCTCAACCTCAAGATGCACGCACTCGAGGCCCTTCTCAGTATGGAGAACATCAATGTCTGTGCTGTGACAGAAACCTGTTTCAAGGCTCTTGAGAGCACCCCAGCACTATCAGGTTTTACCTCATATCATGCGTTCCGGCCCCAAAATCCGGACAATACCAAGAAAGGAGGGGGGGTATCCATATTCAACAAGGACACCCACACCTCAAGATTGGTGGCAACGCACGATGCATCAGAAACCATCCAGGTGCAATTAACCATAGGCAAGACTGCTCTGCAATTTGTAGCATGTTACAGGCCACCCTCGCAAACTCAGGAACCTCACATGGCTTTCCTGAAAACACTGGAGGGGATAAATGTATCTCTGAACACCATCATACTAGGTGACTTCAATTACCCTAATATAGACTTGGAACACTACTCAAGCCCAAACACTCTAGCCCAAAAGTTCCTGGAATTCATAAACTCAAATGCCATGGAACAACTAGTCACCATCCCCACAAGAGGAGAAAACATACTTGATCTCATCATCATGAATATGGGAGCACAATGTTCAACACCGGAAGTATACCCCTCACTGGTGAGATCAGATCACAAACTAATCTCGCTGGAGGTCCTCATCCCGCCCCCACCTGAAATAAAAAAGACCACAGTAAAGAACTTCTCGAAAGCCGACTTTGCACTTCTAAAGACTAGTGTGGTCTCCTTTAAGGCCCCCGAGCCGGCGGTAAACATTACTCAAGCCGCTGAATCACTTACAAATGCCTTCTACCAGCACCTGCAGGGCTGCATGGATCAGGCAATCCCAAGCAAAACAAAGACTCTTTGCACCAAAGGCAAGCGTCCAGTCTGGTGGACCCCAGCCATAAACAAACTCTACAACAAAAGGAGAAAGCTACTACAAGATAGAGCAAAATCCTTAAAAGGTAAGACACCACTGATCACTATAAGTAAAAAGCTAAGAGCTCTCATAAAATCATCCAAAGCTAATTTTGAGAGAAAAATAGCTAAGGACTCAAAAGACAATCATAAGGCATTCTTTAGCTATGTTAGAAACCTGGGAGGAAACTCCCAGATATGCTCAAAATTAGTTCAAAATGATGTGAAGATTACTGATCCTACAGACATTGCCAACATACTGGCTGACAGGTTCAGTGCAAACTTGTCCCCCCCCTCCCCCCCAAAAGGAGAGATATCTATACCAAATGATTGTAGCCCCCCAAACATCTCCAACGCCCAGGTGAGAACTGCTCTTTCCAAGGCAAAAAACACAGCATCCATGGGACCTGATGGTGTCCCCAGCTGTGTGCTCCATGAACTCAATGAGGAATTAAACCCGCAGTTAGGACAGCTGTTTAATCTTAGTCTCACCTCCGGATACGTACCCAGGGAGTGGCGTACAGCGACTGTGGTCCCACTTCACAAAGGCGGTGCCTCCACCGACCCTGGAAATTACCGTCCCATTAGCTTGACAAGCCTTATCTGCAAAGCCATGGAGAGGATCATAATGGATCTCATAAATAAAGACATACGGAATTTGCAGACTTTGGATCAAACCCAGTTTGGCTTTGTCAAAGGCAGATCATGCCTTTTAAACTTGGTTGACTTTTTCGAAACAGTCACCAAGGCCATTGATGAGGGAAAGGCAGTCCATACAGCCTACCTCGACCTGGCGAAGGCCTTCGATACAATACCCCACTCGGGTATCATTGAAAAACTCATCAGCTTAAATGTAAACCCATACATCACAAGATGGGTTGCAAACTGGCTAAGTGACAGAACCCACAGGGTCAGAGTTGCTGGCGCCATGTCAGACTCAAAGCCTGTCACAAGTGGTGTCCCACAGGGCTCAGTCCTGGGCCCACTCTTGTTTGGCATCTACTTTTCTGAAGTACAAGCAAACACAGGAGGGTTATGGCTGACAAAGTTTGCAGATGACTGCAAACTGGGCACCGTGGTCGAAAACACATCCGACACAGATATCCTTCAGAAGGGTCTCACAGAAACGGATAACTGGTGCCAGAGCCATGGCCTAAAGTTAAATGCCAAGAAATGCATAGTCATATCCTTCGGGAAAAACAAGGTTACCCCTAGCTACCATATAGGTGGCAATCCACTGATCACAGAAGAAGTTATCAGGGACCTGGGGACCCAGGTTGACAGTAGCCTTTCATTCGACACTCATATTGCTAAAGTAGTTAGGAAGACCTTCTACATTGCCCACCTTATCATGAAAGGATTCACATCTAGATCAAGGGAGGTCATAGTCTCCCTATACTCATCACTCATCAGACCAATGATTGAGTACAATGCCCCATTCGGAATGTATCTGACCCGACACTTGCAGCAGCTGGAGAGGCCACAAAAGTTCCTCACCAAAAGGATAAAGGGTCTCAAAAATCTGTCTTATGCTGCCCGACTGAAAGAACTCCAGCTCTATTCAGTTGCTTACCGCTTGCTCAGAGGTGACCTGTGCCTGACATACAAGGCCATGTCAAGCCCAGATTTGATGAACATGCTTCACCTCAAAAAATCTAGATCCCTCAGAGCCACAAGGGTGGGAGACTTAAACCTCGACACGTTTATTAATAGGACGTGCTGGAGGGATAGATTCATCACCCAAAGACTCCCTATGCTGTGGAACAAAATCCCGGTATATGTGAGGCAGAGCACCTCGCTGGCCTTGTTCAAGAGGAATCTTGACCAATGGATGGGAGATTGTAGATATACCCCAGGGGTTACCTCAGTGTCACTGCTCGACAGAGGCACAGCAAAATAATGGGCATAGTTTCTCCAAACTAAAGGGGTGGCGTAAGCCACAAAACTATGGGCTAGGCTTGTAAATGCCCTCGGGCAGATAGCCTAGTATGAACCTATGAACCTATGAACCTATTATAGAACCATGTGCAGTACCCTTGTAGGTTATTAGTCATAGATAAGTGTTGAAGCATCTGCACACTGTATTATAGAACCATGTGGAGTAGGTGCGTGTAGATTATTAGTCACAGATAAGTGTTGGATCATCTACAGACTGTATTATAGAACCATGTGGGGTAGGGGTGTGTAGATTATTAGTCACAGATAAGTGTTGAATCATCTGCAGACTGTATTATAGAACCATGTGGAGTAGGTGTGTGTAGATTATTAATCACAGATACGTGTTGAATCATCTGCATACTGTATTATAGAACCATGTGGAGTAGCTGTGTGTAGATTATTGGTCACAGGTAAGTGTTGAATCAACTGCAGACTGTATTATAGAACCATGTGGAGTAGGTGTGTGTAGATTATTAATCACAGATACGTGTTGAATCATCTGTATACTGTATTAAAGAACCATGCGAACTAGCTGTGTGTAGATTATTAGTCACAGATAAGTGTTGAATCATCTGCAGACTGTATTATAGAACCATGTGGAGTAGGTGTGTGTAGATTATTAATCACAGATACGTGTTGAATCATCTGCAGACTGTACTATAGAACCACGTGGAGTAGGTGTGTGTAGATTATTAGTCACAGATAAGAGTTGGATCATCTGCAGCCTGTATTATAGAACCATGTGGAGTAGCTGTGTGTAGATTATTAGTCACAGATAAGTCTTGAATCATCTGCATACTGTATTATAGAACCATGTGGAGTAGCTGTGTGTAGATTATTAGTCACATATACGTGTTGAATCATCTGCGTACTATATTATAGAACCATGTGGAGTAGGTGTGTGTAGATTATTAGTCACAGAAAAGTGTTGAATCATCTGCAGACTGTATTATAGAACCATGTGGAGTAGCTGTGTGTAGATTATTAGTCACAGATAAGTGTTGGATCATCTGCGTACTGTATTATAGAACCATGTGGAGTAGGTGTGGTTCGGTAATTAGTCACAGATAAGTGTTGAATCATCTGTAAACTGTATTATAGAACCATGTGGACTAGCTGTATAGATTATTAGTCACAGATATGTGTTGAATCATCTTCAGACTGTATTATAGAACCATGTGGAGTAGGTGTGTGTAGATTATTAGTCACAGATAAGTGTTGAATCATCTGCATACTGTAATATAGAACCATGTGGAGTAGCTGTGTGTAGATTATTAGTCACAGATAAGTGTTTAATCATCTGCAGACTGTATTATAGAGCCATGTGGAGTAGCTGTGTGTAGATTATTAGTCACTTATACGTGTTGAATCATCTGCGTACTGTATTATAGAACCATGTGGAGTAGGTGTGTGTAGATTATTAGTCACAGAAAAGTGTTGGATCATCTGCAGACTGTATTATAGAGCCATGTGGAGTAGCTGTGTGTAGATTATTAGTCAATTATACGTGTTGAATCATCTGCGTACTGTATTATAGAACCATGTGAAGTAGGTGTGTGTAGATTATTAGTCACAGAAAAGTGTTGAATCATCTGCAGACTGTATTATAGAACCATGTGGAGTAGCTGTGTGTAGATTATTAGTCACAGATAAGTGTTGGATCATCTGAGTACTGTATTATAGAGCCATGTGGAGTAGCTGTGTGTAGATTATTAGTTGGAGATAAGTGTTGAATCATCTGCATACTGTAGTATAGAACCATGTGGAGTAGGTGTGGGTCGGTAATTAGTCACAGATAAGTGTTGAATCATCTGTATACTGTATTATAGAACCATGAGGATTAGGTGTGTGTAGATTATTACTCACCGATAAGTGTTGAATCATCTGCATACTGTATTATAGAACCATGTGGAGTAGGTGTGTGTAGATTATTAGTCACAGATAAGTGTTGAATCATCTGCATACTGTATTATAGAACCATGAGGATTAGGTGTGTGTAGATTATTACTTACCGATAAGTGCTGAATCATCTGCGTACTGTATTATAGAACCATGTGGAGTAGCTGTGTGTAGATTATTAGTCACAGATAAGTGTTGAATCATCTGCATACTGTATTATAGAACCACGTGGAGTAGCAGTGTGTAGATTATTAATCACGGATACGTGTTGAATCATCTGCGTACTGTATTATAGAACCATGTGGAGTAGCTGTGTGTAGATTATTAGTCAGAGATAAGTGTTGAATCATCTGCAGACTGTATTATGGAACCATATGGAGTAGGTGTGTGTAGGTTATTAGTCAGAGATAAGTGTTGAATCATCTGCAGACTGTATTATGGAACCATATGGAGTAGGTGTGTGTAGATTATTAGTCACAGATAAGGGGTGAATCATCTGCAGACTGTATTAAAGAACCATGTGGAGTAGGTGTGTGTAGATTATTAGTTACCGATAAGTGTTGAATCATCTGCAGACTGTATTATAGAACCATGTGGAGTAGCTGTGTGCAGATTATTAGTCACAGATAAGTGTTGAATCATCTGCATACTGTATTATAGAACCATGTGGAGTAGGTGTGTGTAGATTATTAGTCGCAGATAAGTGTTGAATCATATGCGTACTGTATTATATAACCATGTGGATTAGGTGTGCGTAGATTATTACTCACCGATAAGTGTTGAATCATCTGCAGACTGTATTATAGAACCATGTGGAGTAGGTTTGTTTAGATTACTAGTCACAGGCAATTGTTGAACCATCAGCAGACTGTATTACAGAACCATGTGGAGTAGGTGTGTGTAGATTATTAGTCACAGATAAGGGGTGAATCATCTGCAGACTGTATTATAGAACCATATGGAGTAGGTGTGTGTAGGTTATTAGTCACAGATAAGTGTTGGATAATCTGCAGACTGTATTATAGAACCATGTGGAGTAGCTGTGTGTAGATTATTAGTCACAGATATGAGTTGAATCATCTTCATACTGTATTATATAACCATGTGGAGTAGGTGTGTGTAGATTATTATTCACAATTAAGTGTTGAATCATCTGCGTACAGTATTATAGAACCATGTGGAGTAGGTGTGTGTAGATTATTAGCCACAAATAAGTGTTGAATCATCTGCGTACAGTATTATAGAACCATGTGGAGTAGGTGTGTGTAGATTATTAGCCACAAATAAGTGTTGAATCATCTGCGTACTGTATTATAGAGCCATGTGGAGTAGCTGTGTTTAGATTATTATTCACAGATAAGTCTTGAATCCTCTGCAGACTGTATTATAGAACCATGTCGAGTAGGTGTGTGTAGATTATTAGTCACAGATAAGTGTTGAATCATCTGCAGACTGTATTATAGAACCATGTGGAGTAGCTGTGTGTAGGTTATTAGTAACAGATAAGTGTTGAACCATCTGCATACTGTATTGTAGAACTATGTGGTGTAGCTGTGTGTAGATTATTAGTCACAGATAAGTGTTGAACCATCTGCATACTGTATTATAGAACCATGTGGTGTAGCTGTGTGTAGATCATTAGTCACAGATAAGTGTTGAATCATCTGCAGACTGTATTATAGAACCATGTGGAGTAGCTGTGTGTAGATTATTAGTCATAGATAAGTGTTGAATCATCTGCATACTGTATTATAGAACCATGTGGAGTAGGTGTGTGTAGATTATTAGTCACAGATAAGTGTTGAATCATCTGCGTACTGTATTATATAACCATGTGGAGTAGGTGTGTGTAGATTATTAGTCACAGATAAGTGTTGAATCATCTGAGTACTGTATTATACAACCATGTGGAGTAGGTGTGTGTAGATTATTAGTCACAGATAAGTGTTGAATCATCTGCAGACTGTATTATAGAACCATGTGGAGTAGGTGTGTGTAGATTATTAGTCACAGATAAATGTTGAATCATCTACAAACTGTATTATAGAACCATGTGGAGTAGCTGTGTGTAGGTTATTAGTAACAGATATGTGTTGAACCATCTGCATACTGTATTATAGAACCATGTGGTATAGCTGTGTGTCAATTATTAGTCACAGATAAGTGTTGGATCATCTGCAGACTGTATTATAGAACCATGTGGAGTAGCTGTGTGTAGATTATTAGTCACAGATAAGTGTTGAATCATCTGCAGACTGTATTATAGAACCATGTGGAGTAGGTGTGTGTAGATTATTAGTCACAGATAAGTATTGAATCATCTGTAGACTGTATTATAGAACCATGTGGAGTAGGTGTGTGTAGGTTATTAGTAACAGATAAGTGTTGAATCATCTGCAGACTGTATTATAGAACCATGTGGAGTATCTGTTTGTAAATTATTAGTCACAAATAAGAGTTGGATCATCTGCAGACTGTATTATAGAACCATGTGGAGTAGCTGTGTGTAGATTATTAGTCAAAGATAAGTGTTGAATCATCTGCATACTGTAGTATAGAACCATGTGGAGTAGGAGTGGGTTGGTAATTAGTCACAGATAAGTGTTGAATCATCTGTATGCTGTATTACAGAACCATGAGGATTAGGTGTGTCTAGATTATTACTCACCGATAAGTGTTGAATCATCTTCAGACTGTATTATAGAACCATGTGCAGTACATGTGTGTAGAATATTAATCACGGATAAGTGTTGAAACATCTGCGTACTGTATTATAGAACCATGTGGAGAAGCTGTGTGTAGATTTTTAGTCAGAGATAAGTGTTGAATCATCTGCGGACTGTATTATAGAACCATAAGGAGTGGGTGTGTGTAGGTTATTAGTAACAGATAAGTGTTGGATCATCTCCAGACTGTATTATAGAAACATGTGGAGTAAGTGTGTGTAGATTATTAGTCACAGATAAGGGTTGAATCATCTGCAGACTGTATTATTGAACCATGTGGAGTAGGTGTGTGTAGATTATTAGTCACCGATAAGTGTTGAACCATCTGCATACTGTATTATAGAACGGTGTGGAGTAGGTGTGTGTAGATTATTAGTCACAATTAAGTGTTGAATCATCTGCAGACTATATTATACAACCATGTGGAGTAGCTGTGTGCAGATTATTAGTCACAGACAAGTGTTGAATCATCTGTATACTGTATTATAGAACCATGTGGAGTAGGTGTGTGTAGATTATTAGTCACAGATAAGTGTTGAATCATCTGCGTACTGTATTATATAACCATGTGGAGTAGGTGTTTGTAGATTATTAGTCACAGATACGTATTGAGTCATCTGCAGACTGTATTATAGAACCATGCGCAGTAGGTGTATGTAGATTATTAGTCAAAGATAAGTGTTGAATCATCTGCAGACTGTATTATAGAACCATGTGGAGTAGCTGTGTGTAGATTATTAGTCACAGATAAGTGTTGGATCATCTGCATACTGTATTATAGAACCATGTGGAGTAGGTGTGTAGATTATTAGTCACAGATAAGTGTTGAATCATCTGCAGACTGTATTATAGAACCATGTGGAGTAGCTGTGTGTAGATTATTAGTCACAGATAAGTGTTGAATAATCTGCAGACTGTATTATAGAACCATGTGGAGTAGCTGTGTGTAGATTATTAGTCACAGATAAGTGTTGAATCATCTGCAGACTGTATTATAGAACCATGTGGAGTAGGTGTGTGTAGATTATTAGTCACAGATAAGTGTTGAATCATCTGCAGACTGTATTATAGAACCATGTGGAGTAGCTGTGTGTAGATTATTAGTCACAGATAAGTGTTGAATCATCTGCAGACTGTATTATAGAACCATGTGGAGTAGCTGTGTGTAGATTATTAGTCACAGATAAGTGTTGAATCATCTGCAGACTGTATTATAGAACCATGTGGAGTAGGTGTGTAGATTATTAGTCACAGATAAGTGTTGAATCATCTGCATACTGTATTATAGAACCATGTGGAGTAGGTGTGTGTAGATTATTAGTCACAGATAAGTGTTGAATCATCTGCAGACTGTATTATAGAACCATGTGGAGTAGGTGTGTAGATTATTAGTCACAGATAAGTGTTGAATCATCTGCAGACTGTATTATAGAACCATGTGGAGTAGGTGTGTGTAGATTATTAGTCACAGATAAGTGTTGAATCATCTGCAGACTGTATTATAGAACCATGTGGAGTAGGTGTGTGTAGATTATTAGTCACAGATAAGTGTTGAATCATCTGCATACTGTATTATAGAACCATGTGGAGTAGGTGTGTGTAGATTATTAGTCACAGATAAGTGTTGAATCATCTGCAGACTGTATTATAGAACCATGTGGAGTAGGTGTGTGTAGATTATTAGTCACAGATAAGTGTTGAATCATCTGCAGACTGTATTATAGAACCATGTGGAGTAGCTGTGTGTAGATTATTAGTCACAGATAAGTGTTGAATCATCTGCAGACTGTATTATAGAACCATGTGGAGTAGGTGTGTGTAGATTATTAGTCACAGATAAGTGTTGAATCATCTGCAGACTGTATTATAGAACCATGTGGAGTAGGTGTGTGTAGATTATTAGTCACAGATAAGTGTTGAATCATCTGCAGACTGTATTATAGAACCATGTGGAGTAGGTGTGTAGATTATTAGTCACAGATAAGTGTTGAATCATCTGCAGACTGTATTATAGAACCATGTGGAGTAGGTGTGTAGATTATTAGTCACAGATAAGTGTTGAATCATCTGCAGACTGTATTATAGAACCATGTGGAGTAGCTGTGTGTAGATTATTAGTCACAGATAAGTGTTGAATCATCTGCATACTGTATTATAGAACCATGTGGAGTAGGTGTGTGTAGATTATTAGTCACAGATAAGTGTTGAATCATCTGCAGACTGTATTATAGAACCATGTGGAGTAGCTGTGTGTAGATTATTAGTCACAGATAAGTGTTGAATCATCTGCAGACTGTATTATAGAACCATGTGGAGTAGGTGTGTGTAGATTATTAGTCACAGATAAGTGTTGAATCATCTGCAGACTGTATTATAGAACCATGTGGAGTAGGTGTGTGTAGATTATTAGTCACAGATAAGTGTTGAATCATCTGCAGACTGTATTATAGAACCATGTGGAGTAGGTGTGTGTAGATTATTAGTCACAGATAAGTGTTGAATCATCTGCAGACTGTATTATAGAACCATGTGGAGTAGGTGTGTGTAGATTATTAGTCACAGATAAGTGTTGAATCATCTGCAGACTGTATTATAGAACCATGTGGAGTAGCTGTGTGTAGATTATTAGTCACAGATAAGTGTTGAATCATCTGCAGACTGTATTATAGAACCATGTGGAGTAGGTGTGTGTAGATTATTAGTCACAGATAAGTGTTGAATCATCTGCAGACTGTATTATAGAACCATGTGGAGTAGGTGTGTGTAGATTATTAGTCACAGATAAGTGTTGAATCATCTGCAGACTGTATTATAGAACCATGTGGAGTAGCTGTGTGTAGATTATTAGTCACAGATAAGTGTTGAATCATCTGCAGACTGTATTATAGAACCATGTGGAGTAGGTGTGTGTAGATTATTAGTCACAGATAAGTGTTGAATCATCTGCAGACTGTATTATAGAACCATGTGGAGTAGCTGTGTGTAGATTATTAGTCACAGATAAGTGTTGAATCATCTGCAGACTGTATTATAGAACCATGTGGAGTAGCTGTGTGTAGATTATTAGTCACAGATAAGTGTTGAATCATCTGCAGACTGTATTATAGAACCATGTGGAGTAGGTGTGTGTAGATTATTAGTCACAGATAAGTGTTGAATCATCTGCAGACTGTATTATAGAACCATGTGGAGTAGCTGTGTGTGTAGATTATTAGTCACAGATAAGTGTTGAATCATCTGCATACTGTATTATAGAACCATGTGGAGTAGCTGTGTGTAGATTATTAGTCACAGATAAGTGTTGAATCATCTGCATACTGTATTATAGAACCATGTGGAGTAGCTGTGTGTAGATTATTAGTCACAGATAAGTGTTGAATCATCTGCATACTGTATTATAGAACCATGTGGAATAGGTGTGTGTAGATTATTAGTCACAGATAAGTGTTGAATCATCTGCAGACTGTATTATAGAACCATGTGGAGTAGCTGTGTGTAGATTATTAGTCACAGATAAGTGTTGAATCATCTGCATACTGTATTATAGAACCATGTGGAGTAGGTGTGTGTAGGTTATTAATCACAGATAAGTGTTGAATCATCTGCAGACTGTATTATAGAACCATGTGGAGTAGCTGTGTGTAGATTATTAGTCACAGATAAGTGTTGAATCATCTGCAGACTGTATTATAGAACCATGTGGAGTAGGTGTGTGTAGATTATTAGTCACAGATAAGTGTTGAATCATCTGCAGACTGTATTATAGAACCATGTGGAGTAGCTGTGTGTAGGTTATTAGTAACAGATAAGTGTTGAATCATCTGCATACTGTATTATAGAACCATATGGAGTAGGTGTGTGTAGATTATTAGTCACAGATAAGTGTTGAATCATCTGCAGACTGTATTATAGAACCATGTGGAGTAGCAGTGTGTAGATTATTAGTCACAGATAAGTGTTGAATCATCTGCATACTGTATTATAGAACCATGTGGAGTAGGTGTGTGTAGATTACTAGTCACAGATAAGTCTTGAATCATCTGCATACTGTATTATAGAACCATGTGGAGCAGCTGTGTGTAGATTATTAGTCACAGATAAGTGTTGAATCATCTGCAGACTGTATTATAGAACCATGTGGAGTAGGTGTGTGTAGATTATTAGTCACAATTAAGTGTTGAATTATCTGCAGACTGTATTTTAGAACCATGTGGAGTAGCTGTGTGCAGATTATTAGTCACAGATAAGTGTTGAATCATCTGCATACTGTATTATAGAACCATGTGGAGTAGGTGTGTGTAGATTATTAGTCACAGAAAAGTGTTGAATCATCTGCATACTGAATTATATAACCATGTGGAGTAGGTGTGTGTAGTTTATTAGTCACAGATAAGTTTTGAATTATCTGCGTACTGTATTATATAACCATGTGGAGTAGGTGTGTGTAGATTATTAGTCACAGATAAGTGTTGAACCATCTGCAGACTGTATTATAGAACCATGTGGAGTATGTTTATGTAGATTATTAGTCACAGATAAGTGTTGAATCATCTGTGTACTGTATTATAGAACCATGTGGAGTAGCTGTGTGTAGATTGTTAGTCACAGATAAGTGTTGAATCATCTGCAGACTGTATTATAGAACCATGTGGATAGGTGTGTGTAGATTATTAGTCACAGGTAAGTGTTGAATCATCTGCAGACTGTATTATAGAACCATGTGGAGTAGGTGTGTGTAGATTATCAGTCGCAGATAAGTGTTGGATCAGCTGCAGATTGTATTATAGAACCATGTGGAGTAGCTGAGTGTAGGTTATTAGTAACAGATAAGTGTTGAATCATCCGCACACTGTATTATAGAACCATATTGAATAGGTGTGTGTAGATTATTAGTCACAGATAAGTGTTGAATCATCTGCAGACTGTATTATAGAACCATGTGGAGTAGCTGTGTGTAGGTTATTAGTCACAGATAAGTGTTGAATCATCTGCAGACTGTATTATAGAACCATGTGGAGTAGATGTGTGTAGATTATTAGTCACAGATAAGTGTTGGATCATCTGCGTACTGTATTATAGAACCATGTGATGTAGCTGTGTGTAGATTATTAGTCATAGATAAGTTTTGAATCATCTGCATACTGTACTATAGAAACATGGGTAGTAGGAGTGGGTTACTAATTAGTCAGAGATAAGTGTTGAATCATCTGCATACTGTACTATAGAACGATTTGGCATAGGTGTGGGTTGGTAATTAGTCACAGATAAATGTTGAATCATCTGCATACTGTATTATAGAACCATGTGGAGTAGGTGTGTGTAGATTATTAGTCACAGATAAGTCTTGAATCATCTGCATACTGTATTATAGAACCATGTGGAGTAGGTGTGTGTAGATTACTAGTAACAGATAAGTGTTGAATCATCTTCAGACTGTATTATAGAACCATGTGCAGTATGTGTGTGTAGATTATTAATCACAGATAAGTGTTGAATCATCTGCGTACTGTATTATAGAACCATGTGGAGTAGCTGTGTGTAGATTATTAGTCACAGATAAGTGTTAAATCATCTGCATTCTGAATTATAGAACCATGTGGAGTAGGTGTGTGTAGATTATTAGTCACAGATAAGTGTTGAATCATCTGCATACTGTATTATAGAACCATGTGGAGGCACTGTGTGTAGATTATTAGTCACAGATAAGTGTTGAATCATCTGCATACTGTATAATAGAACCATGTGGAGTAGCTATGTGTAGATTATTAGTCACAGATCAGTGTTGAATCATCTGCATACTGCATTGTAGAACCATGTGGAGTAGGTGTGTGTAGATTATTAGTCACAGAAAAGTGTTGAATCATCTTCATACTGTATTATAGAACCATGTGGATTAGGTGTGTGTAGATTATTAGTCACAGGTAAGTGTTGAATCATCTGCGTACTGTATTATAGAGCCATATGGAGTTGCTGTGTGCAGATTATTAGTCACAGAAAAGTGTTGGATCATCTGCATACTGTATTATAGAACCATGCGGAATAGGTGTGAGTAGATTATTAGTCACAGGTAAGTGTTGAATCATCTACAGACTGTATTTTAGAACCATGTGGAGTAGCTTTGTGTAGATTATTAGTCTCAGATAAGTGTTGGATCATCTGCAGACTGTATTATAGAACCATGTGGAGTAGCTGTGTGTAGATTATTAGTCACAGATAAGTGTTGAATCATCTGCAGACTGTATTATAGAACCATGTGGAGTAGGTGTGTGTAGATTATTAGTCACAGGTAAGTGTTGAATCATCTGCAGACTGTTTTATAGAACCATGTGGAGTAGGTGTGTGTAGATTATTAGTCACAGATAAGTGTTGAATCATCTGCAGACTGTATTATAGAACCATGTGGAGTAGCTGTGTGTAGATTATTAGTCACAGATAAGTGCTGAATCATCTGCAGTCTGTATTATAGAACCATGTGGAGTAGGTGTGTGTAGATTATTAGTCACAGATAAGTGTTGAATCATCTGCATACTGTATTATAGAACCATTTGGAGTAGGTGTGTCGGTAATTAGTCACAGATAAGTGTTGAATCATCTATATACTGTATTATAGAACCATGTGGATTAGGTGTGTGTAGATTATTACTCACTGATAAGTGTTGAATCATCTACAGACTGTATTATAGAACCATGTGGAATAGGGGTGTGAAGATTATTAGTCACAGATATGTGTTGAATCATCTGCAGACTGTATTATAGAACCATGTGGAGTAGCTGTGTGTAGATTATTAGTCACAGATAAGTGTTGAATCATCTGCAGACTGTATTATAGAACCATGTGGAGTAGCTGTGTGTAGATTATTAGTCACAGATAAGTGTTGAATCATCTGCATACTGTATTATAGAACCATGTGGAGTAGCTGTGTGTAGATTATTAGTCACAGATAAGTGTTGAATCATCTTCAGACTGTATTATAGAACCATGTGGAGTAGCTGTGTGTAGATTTTTAGTCACAGATAAGTGTTGAATCAACTGCAGACTGTATTATAGAACCACGTGGAGTAGCTGTGTGGAGATTATTAGTCACAGATAAGTGTTGAATCATCTTCAGACTGTATTATAGAACCATGTGGAATAGCTGTGTGTAGATTATTAGTCAAAGATATGTGTTGAATCATCTGCAGATTGTATTATAGAAACATGTGGTGTAGGTGTGTGTAGATTATTAGTCACAGATAAGGGTTGAATAATCTGCAGACTGTACTATAGAACCATGTGGAGTAGGTGTGTCTAGATTATTAGTCACAGATAAGTGTTGAATCATCTGCAGACTGTATTATAGAACCCTGTGGAGTAGGTGTGTGTAGATTATTAGTCACAGATAAGTGTTGAATCATCTGTATACTGTATTATAGAACCATGTGGAGTAGCTGTGTGTAGATTATTAATCACAGATAAGTGTTGAATCATCTGCGTACTGTATTATCGAACCATGTGGAGTAGCTGTGTGTAGATTATTAGTCACAAATAAGTGTTGAATCATCTGCAGACTGTGTTATAGAACCATGTGGAGTAGGTGTGTGTAGATTATTAGTCACCGATCAGTTTTGAATCATCTGCAGACTGTATTATAGACCTTTGTGGAGTAGCTGTGTGCAGATTATTAGTCACAGATAAGTGATGGATCATCTGCATACTGTATTATAGAACCATGTGAAGTAGGTGTGTGTAGATTATTAGTCACAGATAAGTGTTGAATTATCTGCATACTTTAGTATAGAACCATGTGGAGTAGGTGTGTGTAGATTATCAGTCATACATAAATGTTAAATCATCTGCATACTGTATTATAGATGCATGTGGAGTAGCTGTGTGTAGATTATTAGTCACAGATAAGTGTTGAATAATCTGCAGACTGTATTATAGAACCATGTGGAGTAGGTGTGTGTAGATTATTAGTCACAGATAAGTGTTAAATCATCTGCATACTGTATAATAGAACCATGTGGAGTAGCTATGTGTAGATTATTAGTCACAGATCAGTGTTGAATCATCTGCATACTGCATTGTAGAACCATGTGGAGTAGGTGTGTGTAGATTATTAGTCACAGAAAAGTGTTGAATCATCTTCATACTGTATTATAGAACCATGTGGATTAGGTGTGTGTAGATTATTAGTCACAGGTAAGTGTTGAATCATCTGCGTACTGTATTATAGAGCCATATGGAGTTGCTGTGTGCAGATTATTAGTCACAGAAAAGTGTTGGATCATCTGCATACTGTATTATAGAACCATGCGGAATAGGTGTGTGTAGATTATTAGTCACAGGTAAGTGTTGAATCATCTACAGACTGTATTTTAGAACCATGTGGAGTAGCTTTGTGTAGATTATTAGTCTCAGATAAGTGTTGGATCATCTGCAGACTGTATTATAGAACCATGTGGAGTAGCTGTGTGTAGATTATTAGTCACAGATAAGTGTTGAATCATCTGCAGACTGTATTATAGAACCATGTGGAGTAGGTGTGTGTAGATTATTAGTCACAGGTAAGTGTTGAATCATCTGCAGACTGTTTTATAGAACCATGTGGAGTAGGTTGTGTAGATTATTAGTCACAGAGACGTGTTGAATCATCTGCATACTGTATTATAGAACCATGTGGAGTAGCTGTGTGTAGATTATTAGTCACAGATAAGTGCTGAATCATCTGCAGTCTGTATTATAGAACCATGTGGAGTAGGTGTGTGTAGATTATTAGTCACAGATAAGTGTTGAATCATCTGCATACTGTATTGTAGAACCATTTGGAGTAGGTGTGTGTCGGTAATTAGTCACAGATAAGTGTTGAATCATCTATATACTGTATTATAGAACCATGTGGATTAGGTGTGTGTAGATTATTACTCACTGATAAGTGTTGAATCATCTACAGACTGTATTATAGAACCATGTGGAATAGGGGTGTGAAGATTATTAGTCACAGATATGTGTTGAATCATCTGCAGACTGTATTATAGAACCATGTGGAGTAGCTGTGTGTAGATTATTAGTCACAGATAAGTGTTGAATCATCTGCAGACTGTATTATAGAACCATGTGGAGTAGCTGTGTGTAGATTATTAGTCACAGATAAGTGTTGAATCATCTGCAGACTGTATTATAGAACCATGTGGAGTAGCTGTGTGTAGATTATTAGTCACAGATAAGTGTTGAATCATTTTCAGACTGTATTATAGAACCATGTGGAGTAGCTGTGTGTAGATTTTTAGTCACAGATAAGTGTTGAATCAACTGCAGACTGTATTATAGAACCACGTGGAGTAGCTGTGTGGAGATTATTAGTCACAGATAAGTGTTGAATCATCTGCATACTGTATTATAGAAGCATGTGGAGTAGCTGTGTGTAGATTATTAGTCACAGATAAGTGTTGAATAATCTGCAGACTGTATTATAGAACCATGTGAAGTAGCTGTGTTTAGGTTATTAGTCACAGATAAGTGTTAAATCATCTGCATACTGTATTATACAACCATGTGGAGTAGGTGTGTGTATATTATTAGTCACAGATAAGTGTTGAATCACCTGCAGACTGTATTATAGAACCATGTGGAGTAGCTGTGCGGAGGTTATTAGTCACAGATAAGTGTGTAATCATCTGCAGACTGTATAATAGAACCATGTGGAGTAGGTGTGTGTACATTATTAGTCACATATAAGTTTTGAATCATCTGCAGACTGTATTATAGAACCACGTGGAGTAGCTGTGTGTAGGTTATTAGTCACAGATAAGTGTTGAATCATCTGCTTACTGTATTATAGAACCATGTGGAGTAGGTGTGTGTAGATTATTAGTCACAGATAAGTGTTGAATGATCTGCAGGCTGTATTATAGAACCATGTGGAGTAGCTTTGTGTAGATTATTAGTCACATATTAGTGTTGATTCATCTGCAGACTGTATTATAGAACCATTTGGAGTAGGTGTGTGTAGGTTATTAGTCACAGATAAGTGTTGAATCATCTGCAGACTGTATTATAGAACCATTTGGCGTAGGTGTGTGTAGGTTATTAGTCACAGATAAGTGTTGAATCATCTGTAGACTGTATTATAGAACCATGTGGAGTAGCTGTGTGTAGATTATTAGTGAAGACAGAGAAAAGAAGAGGGCCTAAGCTAGATCCTTAGTGGACTTCAATGGATAAAGGAAGGCATGGAGATAGGTCACCTTGCCATAGAACAGATTGTTGACGGCCAGTTTAATAGGTATTAAACCAAGCTGTGGCAGATGCTGAGAGGAATAGTTCAGTTAGTACATCTATTAGTTTGGAATGGGAAACCATATCAAAAGGTTTTGATGGGTCTAGAAAGATGGTGGATACAAAATTGTTGTTATTCTTGTGATGGTTTACGGTATTAGTGAAGGATAACAGAGCAGTAGTTGTACTATGTGATGGGAAAAACCCATGCTGAGTGTTTGAGAGAAGGTTATTTGTTAGTAAGGATTTCATGACCTGGAGATGAATACACCTTTTGAGTAGCTTAGAAAGAGGTGAAAGAATAGCAATTGGATGATAGTTTGTCAGTTCTGTGGGAGGTCCACCTTTGTGAAGTTGGATTACACGGGTGATTTCCACAGTTAAGGAACCTTGTTTTCGAGAATGGATCTATTAATAAGGAGTGATACAGGGAAGGCTATAGATTCAGCTGCAATTTTGAGATATTCACTGGGTCAGGTATCTATGGCAAGTGTAGTAGGTTTTAGTTTCTGGAATAGTTTTTTTATAGTGACTGTAGGAACTGTGGAAAAAGAGAACACGGTATTGCTCATTGTAGACTTGGCTGGTTTGTTACCAGGAGTAGGGATTTGCTGCTTGGAATTATAGATTCAGTAAAATGTTTGTTAAAAATGGTAGCTATGCTATCAGAATTGTTGTGGATGGCAATGAATGAAGCAATGGTGAATTGATGAAGGATCAACAATAAAACATGAATAAATGTGAATAAAATGTAGTAAGGAATACTTTAGTAGATTTAAATTAATCCTGAAAACAGCGTTGACATCTCGGAACAAAATACAAGCTATAAATCAATTTGCTCTTCCTGCCCTAACTTAGAGTTTTGGAGTGATTGACTGGCCCCAAAGCATGTTGGATAGGTTAGCCAGGAAAACAAGAAGGATGCTTCATGCTAACCAAATGATTTATAAAAATCAGTGTATACTAAGATTATATATTCCCCATTCCAAAAGACACATGGGCCTCCTTGAAATTGATTGCATGTATAGATCTGCAATCTTGGGACTCCACACATATCTACTGACCTCACAAGACCCAAATTTAGTGACACTTTTGAAACATGAGGAGAACAAATCTAAGATGACTTCTCAGCTTAACCTAGCAGACCCATATTGGCATCAAGCAGGAATGGAAATCAAACTACAAGTGTATAAAAAACAGGCAGCAACTGAATGTGCCAAAAAACAAAAGAAAGAATATAAGGTAAAGGACCAGATGAGAAGGCAAGAAATGTGGAAAATACATAAATATAGTAGCAAGTATAGAAAACTTTTGGAAGAACCTCGTGTTGATCAGGAATGAACACAGGAATGGTTAAGGAGAGGTGAATTCTAACCAAAAGATGAAAGGTTAATATAGCGGCAGCCCAAGATAGTGGGCTGTGTACACATTGGGTTATAAAGTCCAGTGAACATGTGGGAGAAAGAGACAAATGTAGATTTTGTAAAACAGAATTGGAAACAGTTGCCCACCTCATTGCTGGTTGCGACACACTAATTGCAGAAGGACTGTACACTGAAAGGCATAACAATGTGATGAGACTGTTGCACTGGGGATTGTGCAAACATTATGATATTGAAGTGGCTGAAAATCCCTGGAAACATGATCCACAAAGCATCATAGAAAATGAAGAAGTCTACGTTACATGGGATCATCCATTACCAACAGTTCAAAGGATAGCTGGTAGAAAAACAGATATAGTGGTCCATGAAAAGAAGACAAAAGTAGCATACCACACCCAGTTATTACAGTGTCTTGCGTACAGAGACACAAAGTCATAAAATATCAGGAATTGCAGGCAGAAATGAGAACAATGTGGAAGAAAGATACTCAGACAATTCTAACAGTAGTAGGAGGAATGGGTGTTATAAAAAAGAATCTACAATCATATTTAGATATATTACCAATACATGTAACTCCGTATGAATTCCAGAAGGAGTCATTACTGGCCACATTGCAGGCACTGTGAAGTACACTTCTGGCTGACATCAAAGATTGAAACAATACTAATTTCATGAACTTTAATTGTACTTTGACTTAGGAATGGAGTTCATTCCTGTCATGGTATTAGAAACCCAAAAGATTTGGAAAAATTAAAAGGGAGACACAATAACATCAGGAGCAAGGTATACAGCAGGCTTCCACTGGGAGAATCAACCAGTTCTGCAACTGGAGTAACCGCACTAACCTGATCAACTGTATTACCCTCAACCTGTCCTATGTCTGCGGTTTTTCTGACATGGGTATGCATAGGTATACTGACTCTATCTCAAATAAGGGTAGGAAATATTGGAGGCACAACCTCAATGTTAGACTGACCCTCTGCATCTCCAGACTGTGCCTCTTCATCACCACCACCATCATTATCAGAGGCTACCGATGCTCTGACATGACATAGCAGGAATTCCACAGTGCTGCAGGCAGGATCAGTGAGAATAACAAGTAAGAAAAAAAAGAAAAGAGAATAAATAATAATCAAAACTATGTTATGTGAAATGGATCTTACAACTTACAAATATGCTAATGCAATGAAATCAAATAAGTGTAATTTACAAATACAGCTACCTTTTGGATATTAATAAGAACATAGAAGGTGTGTTTACCATGTGCAGGTGTTCATGCACTGGCAGAATCAGATGTCCCTGCATATGAAAAAGAGAGATGAAGCAGAGATGATGTGCATAATCAAGCAGATGACAAAACAGAAGAGACCTGGCTTTACAGCTGCAGAATAAGACACTTCTCATTGAAACTGTTACTGTTCACTGGACTCCCCCACCCCCTGTTCACTCCTCCTTCTACCTCTCTGTCTGTGTCTCTTATTTATGCACTGACAATTATTTATTTGAATAACATATCTGGCATTTTTGCAGTAGACAGACTTTGGTTGTCTTTCACATTAGCCCCAACATCAAGGATTCTGTGTAAACCTTTTGCTGATCTGCCTGGATCTTTGACCATGGACAGGAACTCCTCTGTTTTATTCAGTGGTGGTTTGGTAGGAGGATTCTCGCATAGCCATACATTAATGGGCAACTGCAGCTGCATGATATGTGGCTGCTGTAATCATGTCACTGGCTTTATGTTTTATTTTGGAATACCTGTATCCATAGCCTCTCACCACATTTGAATCATTCACCACCTGCTCCCAAATATGGTCTCAGAAGGACTTGTCACCCCTTTCTCTCTCTACGAGGAATGACCTATGATGACATAGGGCTTGAATGATCCCATCATTCTCTGGGTCCATGAATGGTGGGTCACAGGGTGCAGATGTCTTGGGTGCCATAGCTCTGTATGACTTAAAACATAATAGAGAAGAACAAATCCATAAATACAAAAACAAAAGATGCTTAAACACAAAAAAGTATGAAATTCTACATTTATCACACACAAATTACATGTAAAAGTATCAGTACACAGAACTTAATACAGTTTCTCCCAATGAGAAACAGAGAAAGAACTTTAAAAATTCATATCAGGACTAACATTTATGTCACTCTGTAATACACTGCAACATGAAAAAATAAATACATAAATGTACACCTGTCACTAAAAGAGGTTAACACGTTTTGGTCTGATATGCACTTCTGTGGAGGTCAGCCAGGTACACACCCGAGCCTTAATAAATTTGTCACTGCTACTAATGCCAGAACCCATGACGTTGGCAATAATTAATATAACTGCTTTCAATATTGAAAATTCCCATTAAGCTGTCAGCATTAGTTAGGAAAATACTGCATGGTCAAGAAATAACTATAGTATACATGCCCATGTCAGTAGCTACTAGAATAATGCAGACAGTATAACAATACTTGTATTGTGAAATGCAAAACATAAATAGGTTTAAAATACATAAATATGTTCATAACAGCAACATAGCTTTGGATCATGTCAGTTGTGAAAGTAGAAAATAATTTGCAAAGCAAATAGCAGTAAGTAGCAGTATTGAATTATCTGGAACTAACAGTCTCCCATACTACAATAGAAGGTCATTAGCTAAATGAGAACCTCTATATAGTGCATTTTCAGCTCTCTCAGCCCTTTGACTGTGAAACTGAGGTGTGAACTTTTTAGCATTCATGAATTCCACAATCTGCACTAAGGGCAGAGAATGTAAGCATGATGTAAGGACCTACAAGAATACATGCACATGCTCCACATCTGCAAGTATGAGCATTGTGAATGGTTACAGGACAAGTGCATGCAAGTGTGAATGATTAGTCTGACTGTAGTATCAATCAGGATTTGCCAGGGAGAAGGGATTTACAAAAAAATGTTGTGACCACTGACTTAGGCGGACAACATTCCTAACACTGATATAAAGTGTTTCAGAGAAAAGTTTATGCTCCTGAATACAATTATGTCTGCAATTCTAAGAAAGTACATTACTCATTGAAACATATATTAGCTGCAAGCAAAACACATAGTCTTGTTGGGGAAGTATAGATTTGGGAACAATGTTTACAAATAAAAGGAAGAAAAGAGGTGCAGTGTTCACATGTTTTATATTGTGGGAGGAAAGATTTATCTTCCCTTTTGATAGTATCACAGTCATGTACACATCTAACTGCAAAATACACAGGACAAAGTTCAGGAATTGTTGCCATTGTACCTGTTATGTCAATTGAAACTATGTCACATACTGAGTATAGCTAACCAATTTGATATCTTCACACAGTTTGAATTGTGTATGGCACATACTTATAAGAATCTGAACTATGTCTTGTAAATTCCCTGGTGCTCTGGGTTTATAATCCACAGATGATATTGTTTTTTGTTAACATAATGCTGTTTAATGAGAATATGTTCATGGTGAAACACAACAACATTGCTGAAATATCAAAAGTATACATTTTAACTACTTGTTTTATAATGTTTCCCCTAATTCAGTATTTTTTCTCATAATTTGCACATTTGACATTGCAGTCTGGTCTGTCAGTAATCCATAGCATTGAACTACACTTGACCTCCTAAGGAAAAATTGAAAAATTAATTTAGGCTGCCTTCTGTAGTGCAAACAAGCCTAGCAGTGGTGTGCGGCCATTAATACTCTGGATAGTGCAAAGTAAGGAAAACACACCTGTCAGGTAACTTTCTCTGTGGCACAAGGTGTATGTGTAGTGAGGATACAGGGAAAAAAAACAGCTGATACAAGGTGTGAATCCAGTTAGCTGATAAATTTCAGAGGTGGGAACTCTGAATGCATATTTACTCATTTTGTGATATCACTGTTGTTTAAAAATCAACAATTCTCAGTATGGCTAACAACCTGTGAGCTGTTGTTTGTTGACTTTTTCATTAGTTGGCATTACCTACAAGTGTGATAATGTATGGCAGACCTTACATTTCTGATGTTGCATGGAGATGTGATAAGAATGAATGTGTCACCTGAATGAACTTCCTACTCTGTGCATTACTAGATAAACCAAACAATTGAATTCATTTTCCTTCATTTTCCTGTTAGCTTTTTCTGTGTATTTTCTTATTTTGAATGCCTTTATCATTTGCTCTCCACTTGGCAGAGTACAAACTAAGCTCACCTCCTAAGGAAAAAGTGAAAAATTCAATTTGGGATGCCTTCTGTAGCACATATATTCTGGCACCAGTGCACAGATGTCAGCGCTCTGAACAGTACCTAGTAAATAAATTCCATTTCTCAGATAACTATCCCTATGACACAAGGTATACATGACACACATTGAGAGAAATAAGACTGGTGATGCAGTGTTCAAATCTAGTTAAATATTAATTTTACACAGGGGAGTGTGAACACATATTTACACACATTTTTTAGACCACTGTGTTGTGTAAAATTCAAATATTCTCAGCATTGCTAACAGCATGTAAGCTGTTGTCTGCCTACTTTCACATCATTTATTAACTACAAATCAGATGATGTGTTCTACAAATTACATTTCTGATGTTGCAAGCAGATCTGAGCAGGATGAATGTGTCACTTAAATGTACTTCTCACTCTGGTTATTGCTAGGTTTACCCATTGAATGAATTAATTGTCCTGTCGGTTTTTTCTCAGTAATATCTTTTTGAATGCCTTTTGCATTTGTGCCCCACTTGGCAATGCACAGACACAGCTCACTACCTAAGGAAAAGGTAAACATTTTAATTTAGGTGCCTTTTGTAGCACAGACAAACCTGGTTCAGTGTGCAGCTGTCAGCACCCTGGATAGCAGTCTAGATATTACTCAGTGTATACATTCAACTATCAGGTAACTTTTCCTGTGGCATAAGGTGGATGTGCAGTGATCATAAAGACCACAGAGAGCTGATGCAGTGTTTGAACCATGTTGACAGATGCTTTTACAGAGGGGGTCAGAATGCTATTTTTCATCACATTTCACTCATGAATGTCTGTTTATTGCAAAAAAATTGTCTTTACTGTTTGGTATACAAACCCAACATGACACTAATTATATTTAATGTAGAATGCAGATACATAGGTATGATGTTCACAGTATTTTTGTCATAATTATTGAATTATCACATATCATAAGTTATGTGTTTACGACAGTATATGTAATGAAGTATGTATATACCCTAACCCATCATGTTTTATTTAGGTCATACTACATGGCTCTGAGATTTTATTTATTTATTTATTTATTGACACTTCTTGACTGGGAAAGTCCACTGGGTCAGGAACCCATTTTCAGTGGAGGCCTGGGGAGAAAAGCTCCACTACTAAAAGATGTACATATTTAAAGGCATTAAACAATTTAACAAAGCAAATTATACAGGTTAGGTAATACAACAGGTATTAATAAAACTGGCAGAGTCATTTTATTCATATACATATATTAAACAACGGACAGAGTTGATTTATACATATAATACATATACTAGGCACAGAGTGCCAACATTTATCATATGATTTATCAAGGTGTGTTCAAAAGAACTTTAAAACTGATAAATAAATAGGAACAGTTAAATTGTAAAGGTTTGAGAGAAGGAGGAGGGTGGTAGTAGTACAACATTAAATAGGAAAAAGTAAGGGGATGTTAAGGCATTTAGGTATTAGACATAAAAGGTAAAAGAAGGTAAATATAAAATGGAAATGTGGTGTGGGAAAAAGTTATACTGGTATGGTGGCTGAAGAGTGAGGAGAGAAAGACAGGAAGTATATTATTTACTGACGAGGTTGGTAAGAAGACAGAGAAAAATAAAATAGGGGGGGTAGGAAGAAAAAGGAGCATATATGATAATTTATTGTGGCCTATAGTTTTGACACAGGAACAGATCTGATTGCTGAGGAAGTGTTTCTTCAAAGATTGTTTGAATGCTTTTAATGAGTCTAGGATGTGATATTTGGGGGAAGGGCATTCTGTATCCTAGCAGTGACATAGGAGTAAAGGTTCTGACCTGCTCTTTTGTTACGTTTGATATTGGTTAAAAGTTGTCTGCTAGTGGATCGCTGACTACGGGATGGGGAATTTGGTTGTAGGATGTGCTGTAGGGCAGGGCAGCTATCTGCTTTGTAAATTATTTTATGAGCCAAAGTTAGTTGGGTAGAATCGAGGTAATGTTGGAATTCAAGACAGTTTAATGTCTTAAGGGCTTGACAGTGGTGTTATCAGTAAGGTATGCCAGTTGCAAATTTGGCAGTTTTATGATAGCATGATTGGAGTTTATTTTTAAAGAGACTGGTGGAGGTTGGTGAAAATGTGGGCCCCATACAAGAGGGATGGGAGCAGGAGGCTATTGACAAGTGTGTTTTTGGTGGGCTTATCCATGTAAAGTTTGTGTCTATAGAGTCTGACAAGTTTAACATGTGTTTTGTTTTTATTGTACTAAGTATGAGTTCTTCATAGGTAGGTTTGTTGCTTATAGTAATGCCTAATAGTCTGGCATGTTTTACTATTTCAATTTTTGTGTTGCCTTGTGAGTATATGTTGAAGTCTTATAAGACTGGCTTAGTAGAGAATAGCAGTAGATTAGATTTTTTAGCATTAAGCAGAAGTTGTGCTTCATTTAGCCAGGTTTCTATGGATGGAAAGGCATTTTGTGTTATACTTAGTAGGTTTTGGTGATTATTGGAGGAGGAAATTATGGTGGAGTTATCTGCATATTGGATGAGCGCACTTTGAAGGGAGGCAGCATGCTATGCAGATTATTTATGAAAATATTAAAAAGGAGAGGCCCAAGAATAGACCCTTGCAGAACTCCTGTTTTATTAACTAGATATTCAGATAGGCTAACTTGACATCTGCACATTGTTGTCTATCGGTTAGAGAGCCAGTTCAGTGTGGATTGAGAGCATCCTATTACATATAGTTGATAAAGTAACCTGGGATGTGACACTGTGTTGAAAGCCTTTGATAGGTCTAATAGAATTACTGATGTTAGTAGTCCAGCATCCAAGGCTTTGTTCACAGTGTCTGTGAAGGAGAGATGAGTAGTGGTGGTGCTATGTGCTGGATGAAAACCATGTGAGATATTTTATTAGATGTGTGTGAATACATTTCTCCGATAGTTTGGATAGACGGGGGATGATAGAGATGGGTACATAGTAAGTTACGTTGTTGATTCTGACAACTATGTGTAATAGAGTTATGATGGTTTTTTCCGGAGTTTGGGAATATTGGATTCTATGGTGGCTCTATTAATAAGGATGCTGACAGGGTAGGCTATTGCCTCAGCAGCAAGTCTGAGATATTCTGAGGGGAAAGGTGTTGGTGGATAGGAAACAGGGTTTTAGTTCTTTAAAAAGTTTATACACTAGTGAGGTGTATTTATGTGCACTAGTGAGATGTATTTACAAACACAATCAATGCCTTTCACATAAAAATCCAGTCCCGTAAGTAAGGTAGCAGACAGAAGACATTTCTTAAGTATGTGTACAGTCAGTCTTAAATTAGTTTACCTCAATTTAGTATGTTAATAAGTTCTCCTGTGACATTCAAAAAGTAATCAGCAAAGATTACCATTTTGTCCTTTATTTTCTCCAGAGTTCGATTCCCAGCTGCTACTTCTCAATGTTACCAGTGTCTAACTCCCAACATGCAAATACATCATGTCATAACATTTTTCCTCAAATCAGTGATGATTATAACCAACAGCATAAGGCATATCAGGGTTTAAATTCAGAAAAAGAACCAAACCAACACGGCTAAAAGGATCTCTGAAATATAAGATAAAGTAAGCACGTTCACAATGCTCAGATCACTTCAGAATGTTCAGAACTTTTTGGCAATACTCGTGAAGCACTACAGATGCAGGCTGCTGAAGGAAGCATATATCAGGTCTCAGTATAAAGTTAATGCTTGGAAAAGCTATAGGCTACTGCAGGAAGAATATATAAGGTCTCAGTATAAGGTTAAGGCTTGGAATAGCTTAGGTTACTGCAGGAGGAATATATCCAGTCTCAGTATAAGGTTAAGGCTTGGAATATATCAGGTCTCAGTATAAGGTTAAGGCTTAGAATAGCTCAGGTTCCTGCAGGAAGAATATATCAGGTCCCAGTATAAGGTTAAGGTTTGGAATATATCAGGTCTCAGTATAAGGTTAAGGCTTGGAATATATCCGGTCTCCATATAAGGTTATGGCTTGGAATATATCAGGTCTCAGTATAAGGTTAAGGCTCGGAATATATCAGGTCTCAGTATAAGGTTACAGCTTGGAATAGCTGCAGGCTACTGCAGGAAGAATATATCAGGTCTCAGTATAAGGTTAAGGCATGGAATATATCAGGTCTCAGTATAAGGTTAAGGCGTGGAATATATCAGGTCTCAGTATAAGGTTAAGGCTTGGGATATATCAGGTCTCAGTATAAGGTTAAGGCTTGGAATAGCTCAGGTTACTGCAGAAGGAATATATCAGGTCTCAGTATAAAGTTATCGTTTGGAATATATCAGGTCTCAGTATAAGGTTAAGGCTTGGAATATATCAGGTCTCAGTACAAGGTTAAGGCTTGGAATATATCAGGTCTCCATATAAGGTTATGGCTTGGAATATATCGGGTCTCAGCATAAGGTTAAGGCTTGGAATATATCAGGTCTCAGTATAAGGTTAATGCTTGGAATATATCAGGTCTCAGTATAAGGTTACAGCTTGGAATAGCTGCAGGCTACTGCAGGAAGAATATATCAGGTCTCAGTATAAGGTTAAGGCTTGGAATATATCAGGTCTCAGTATAAGGTTAAGGCTTGGAATAGCTGCAGGCTACGGCAGGAAGAATATATCAGGTCTCAGTATAAGGTTAAGGCGTGGAATATATCAGGTCTCAGTATAAAGTTAAGGTTTGGAATATATCAGGTCTCAGTATAAGGTTAAGGCTTGGAATATATCAGGTCTCAGTATAAGGTTAAGGCTTGGAATAGCAGGTTACTGCAGGAGGAATATATCAGGTCTCAGTAAAAGGTTAAGGCTTGGAGTATATCAGGTCTCAGTATAAGGTTAAGGCTTGGAATATATCAGGTCTAAGTATAAGGGTGAGGCTGGGAGTAGCTTAGAAAAGACTGTGTCCAGCACAGCTGGCATCCCCCTCACTGTGAAACCATTACTGGGACATGAAACAGTGGAAGAGTGACCTCCTTATCCAGTGGAAAGATGAATTTAGGACTTAAAACACCCATCAGCTGTCTAAGTATACTTACCCATAACTTGTCAGTGATATGGCATTAATTATTTAGGCAGCCAACACTATTATTAATTTTGCTTTCATGTGTGTGTGTGAGTGTGTGT